>NW_015174865.1:307534-358874 GCF_001447785.1 Gekko japonicus | reverse complement strand
AAATTGTAAAAGGATGTTGCATATGGTCTGAACAGATGTATATTAAGGGGGAGTGTTGAACTATTAATATGCACTGTCAGATGAACTGTCAGATCTGCAGGATCTGAGTGACAGCAGTGAGACTGCTGGAAGCCTGTCTTGGCCGGTTTAGACCGGTTTATGGTGTGAGGCCACAGGTATGACTCAGCTTAATGCTGATTGGTTGTAAATATGTATATAAGTGGACAAGTGCAGTCCAAACTATTCCTTTTGGGAATCGCGGTGTTTGGCGAAGCACTTTGCAGGAGCGTTGTATATTCTGTGAATAAACTGTATATAGTTCACCACAAAGAACTGTGTTGCGTGGTACTATATGCTGGATGTGCTGGTGACTGCTGGAGAGTGGCTGGAATGGGGGGGGGGGTTCCGCCCCTGCACCTTGTATGAAAAGTCATGCAGATAGTCATTCAATGTCCTTTTCTCCTATTTGGCTTCACTCTGCTTTTAAACATTTTTTTTTTCTTTTTGGCCGTCAAGCCGCAGCCAATTTATGGCGACCCTATAGGGTTTTCAAGGCAAGAGACATTCGGAGGTGGTTTGCTGTCGCCTGCCTCTGCGTAGCACCCCTGGAAATCCTTGGGAAACTGAGGATTTCTGTCATCGGACCTAGGAGGCTTGTGTTTCAAAAGAACTGCTCAGAGGTGACCATTTTGGGTCCGAATGCTTCCTTCTCCCTCCTCCTTGGAACAGAAGTGTACTTCAGGAGGAGGGGGGGAACATATTCTCCACCACCACCCCAAACCCCACAACAGACCTTGCCTTCCTGTTGTACACCTCTGCCCCATAATTAAAATTCTGTGCTCTTAAAGAGTCTAGATCTGGCCTTTGTCAGAATTTTGAGTGGGTGCCATTTTATTTGATTGCCGTCAAGTCACAGCCGATTTCTGGCAACCCTGTAGGGCTTTCAATGAAAGCTTCCTGTCGCCTGCCTCTGCACAGCACCCCTGGCCTTCCTAGGTGGTCTCCCGTCCATGTATTAGTCCATGTATGGCTGTGAGAGTTGGACTATAAGGAAGGCCGAGCGCCGAAGAATAGATTCTTTTGAACTATGGTGCTGGAGAAGACTCCTGAGAGTCCCTTGGACTGCAAGAAGATCAAATCAGTCAATCCTAAAAGAAATCAACCCTGACTGTTCCCTGGAAGGAGCTCAAATACTTTGGCCACCCAATGAAAAGGGAGCACTCACTGGGGAAGACCCTGATGCTGGGAAAGATTGAAGGTTAAGAAGACGGGGACGGCAAAGGATGAGATGGTGAGACAATGTCACAGATGCAATGAACATGAAGTTGAGCCAACTTCAGAGGACGGCGGAAGACAGGAGGGCCTGGCGTGATCTGGACCATGGGGTCGCGAAGAGTCGGACTCGACTGTGCGACTGAACAACAACAACCCTGCTTAGCGTCTGAGATGTGACCAGATCAGGGGAGCTTGGGCTATCCAACATGTTAAAAGCCATCCTGTGTTTTTAGGCACGTAGAGAACAAGAAATCCTCACTAAATCCAGGTTCATCTCCCTCTGAGGCTTCCCAGTTGGCTATCCCCACGAATGGACTTGGATTAACCTGGGTGGCCCAGGATAGCCTGAACTTGTCAGGTTTCAGAAGCTAAGCAGGGTCGGTCCTGGTTAGTATTTGGATGGGAGACCACCAAGGAAGTCCTGGGTCAGTGCACAGAGGCAGGCAATGGCAAATAATCTCTGAACATCCCTTGCCTTGAAAACCGTACAGGGGTGTCCTGATTCGACTGGGACTTGGTGGCACTTTTGACAAGCACGCCGTATTGAACGATAAGGACAGGAAACTATTTTTGTCCCGTTAAAGAGGAGGTCACATGCTGCACTCTGTGGAACTGCAAACACACAGCCCAAACGTATAAGAACCTAGCTGTGTTTTGTTCGTTTGTGCATACTTGACCATGTATTTTCTCTCCCTGCACACTTCCTTCCTATCCCTCCATTCCTCCACAAAACTCAGGGTTGGGTCTACTGTTTGGTGCCGTGCTTAAGTGCGCGGACTCTAATCTGGGAGAACCGGGTTTGATTCCCTGCTCCTCCACTTGCACCTGCTGGATGACCTTGGGCAAGCCATAGTTCTCTCAGAGCTGTTCTCTCACGAGCCGTCCTCAAAAGAGCTCTCTCAGCCCTGCCTACCTCACAGGGTGTCTGTTGTGGGGAGGGGAAGGGAAAGGAGATTGTAAACCGCTCTGAGTGAAGGGCAGGGTATAGATCCAATCTCTCCTTCTCCCCCCTTCCATTCCACCCTCACGACACTCCTGTGCTGTAGGTTAGGCCAAGAGAGAAAGAAAGAGTGACTGGCCCAGGGTCACTCACTGCTCAGCTTCCTGGCAGAGTGGGGATTTGAACCCAGGGCTCTCCATTCTCATTCTCTTTGGACTGGCTTACCATAGCTAACACTTTCTCTCTCTCTCTCTCTCCCTTGCCAGAGGCCATCACTGCTTACCTAGACAAGAAGAAGCTGCCCCTCAGCCTAGTTGGGGCCTCTTACGAGGGAGTGTCTGTCAACGACTGTATCTTCAGTGCCCGGAAGGCCGTGGCCAAACTTCTCGGCGAACCATCCTGAGAGGCGGGGAATCCTCTTTTCCTCAGCTTTGGGACTCCTGTGCCAAATCTCGTTCAGCTGCCACCAGGTTGGCTGCTGTGAGACAAACTTCCCAGTACAGGGAAATTGAGGATTTCTGTCATCGGACTTGGGAGGCTCATATTTCAAAAGAACTGTTCAGAGGTGAACATTTTGGGTCCGAATGCTGCTTCTCCCTCTTCCTTGCAACAGAAGTGTACTTAAGGCAGAGAGAGGAACATGGTCTCCACCACCCCGAAAACCCACAGCAGACCTGGCCTCCTTGTTGTACGTCTCTGTCCCATAATTAAAATTCTATTCTGTTCAATGGAGAGGAGTCCAGATCTGGACTTTGTCAGAATTTTGCATGGGCGCCATTTTATTTTATTTTACTGCCGTCAAGTCATAGCTTATTTCTGGCAACCCCGTAGGGTTTTCAAGGCAAGAGACGTTAAGAGGTGGTCTTGCCACTGTGCCTCTGCGACATGGCCCTTCCAAATGCTAGCCAGGGTTGACCGTGCTTGGGTTCCGAGCTCTGACAAGATCGGGCCAGCCTGGGCTATCCAACATATAGAAAGCTATCTGGTGCAAGGAAGAGGCCTGGATAGCTGAATTGCCAGATACTGCCACGGTGCCAGATCTGACCGATGCTCTTTCTAGTCCAGCATCCTGTTTTACACAGTGGCTCACGGGGGGGGGGGGGGTTTCCTGTAAATAGAGATTAAATTAGCATGCAAAACAGTGAATTATCTGTTAAATTATCAGTTAAAAAACATCTTCACTGTTATGGAAAACTGAATTATCTGTTAAATTATCAGTTAAAAACATCTTCACTATTTTGCATGCTAATTTAACAAGCTATCTATCGATCTAGATACACAGGGCTATTTTTGGGCAGGAACGCACAGGAACGGAGTTCCGGCTGGCTCCTGAGTTGGCCACGCCCAGCAGGAACTCATTAGGATAATAGGCCACACCCAACAGCAGAAATTCATTAGGATTGGCTACATTAGGGGTGTGTGGCCTAACATGCAAAGGAGTTCCTGCTCCAAAAAAAAGGCCCTGGGTTTTGACAACAAACAAGGTAAACAGAATAAGAAGCAAAAGGTGGGTGTGGCTGGATGACCACACTTCTGGTAACATGGGGGTGCGGCCTAATGTGCTAATGAGCTGTGTTGTCAGGGGTGTGGCGTAATATGCTTATGAGTTCCTGCTGTTGGGTATGGCCTATTATGCTAATGAGTTCCTGTTGGACTTTTTCTACAAAAAGAGCCCTGTAAGTGTATTGGTGTGTATGTGTATATATACACACACACACACACAAACTATGATCTGTAATTCCATTTCATTGTCTGACAAAGTGTGCTTGCACATGAAAGCTCACACCTTGAGTAAAACTTTGTTGGTCTTAAAGGTGCCCCTGGACTCGAACTTTGTTCTAAGGTTTTGGGGGTATAAGTGTTTGAGAGTCAAAGCTCCCTTTTAGCTGAGAGACATCCAACAAACCTTTGTGGAAAACTCCCCCCCCTCCCCTCTGACAACTGCACCACTCTATTTCTCAGCATTATGGCCTCTTCCCGTGAAGGCAAGTTTAACAGTTTAGCAAAGGTGACAGTGTTCAAAACAGTGGCTTTTAACTGATCGAGAAGAAGCCCAATAAGGTCAGGCTTGGTTCTGTCAGGTAGATGTTTCCAGGAAGTCGACAGACAAGGAGACCTCCCTTGCTGGTTTTCTCCCCCACCCAGCAACTTATATCCAGAGGCAGACTGCCTCTGAACATGGAGGTTTGATTTTACCAGGATGGATGATAGCTGGACTTTCCCCATTACATCTGTCTTCCGCCCCGTTTAAAGCCAGCACATCTTGTAGCAGTGAGTTCCATAAGATATGTAGGTTTGCCAGCTTTGTATTGGGAAATACCTGGAGATGGGGGGGTGGAGCCTCAGCAGGGTACAATGCTATAGAGTCCACCCCCCAAAGCAGCCATGTTCTCCGTGGGAACTGATTTTGATAGTCTGGAGATCAATTGTAAAAGCAGGAGATCTCCAGGTGCCATGGTGGAATTGGCCACCCTTCCACCCGGAGATTGGCAACCCCGTTAAATTAAGCACTGTGTTGGAAGAAAATGGTTTTATCTGTGGATGTGCTACCCACTTCGGTGGGCGGCCTCCTATTTCTTGAATTATGGGAAGGGGAACTCTGCTTGTTATAGTTCTACAGACCTGTCTTATTGCTTAGCCAACTTTTTCCTAAACTGAAAAAACCCAAATGTTTTATCCAGTTTGGTGTAGTGGTTAAGTGTGCGGACTAATCTGGGAGAACCGGGTTTGATTCCCCACTCCTCCACTTGCACTTGCTGATGTGACCTTGGGTCAGTCACAAGCTCTGGCACAGCTGTCCTTGAAAAAGAGCCGTTTGGGTCAGAGTTCTCTCAGTCCCACCCACCTCACGGGGTGTCTGTTGTGGGGAGGGGAAGGAGTTTGTAAGCTGCTCTGAGACACCTTTGGGTAGTGAAGGGCGGGGTATAAATCCAATCTCTTCTCTTCTTTTTCTTTCCTCATTGGAAAAGCATTTCAACAGATACAACCAGCTCTCACCAGACATCGGGGCAGACAGTCTGTACCTTTAAACACAGGCAGAAATGCAACAGGTGATGTCTATCCCATGATCTCCAAAAGTGAGGAAAAGCTAGGCCTGTGTTTTTGCCCGTTTCTCAGCTGAGGAAAGGACCCTGCAGGCACATCCCGGGCTGCCCGTCATTTAACTGGGCTCGATTTCCGGCATTAGCTATCATCACATACAAAGCCCTTCATGGCCTTCGACCCTCATATCTGCGAGACCTCCTCTCGCCCTGTGCACTGCCACCACAACAGCTTCGCTCATCTGAGCTGGGTCCTCTGCAGGTGCCAACCTGCAAATGGGCACAATCAACATCTGCCCGTTTTGTGAACTTAGGCAGATCACCAGAGGGAGGGCAGGAAGGGTTGTCTCAGTGCTTAGTTCTCGTGGCCCTTTCTTACACGCCCAGGGAAATGCCGATCACCACGTTGGGATCCAGAACAAACTGTTCTCCAGGCCAGTTTATTCAGGGATCCTGGAGGGTTTTGTTGTTGTTTTTGTCATCTGGGCATGGAACAGCGATGACGGGCGGTGTTCCCTCTAAGCTGAGTTAGTGTGAGCTAGCTCACAGTTTTTTAGCCTCCAGCTCACACCTTTGTCTTCGCTCAGGAAGGAATGTTCCAGAGCAAACTAATTTATGCAGTATCCCAATCGCTCGCTCACACCTTTAATGCCGGTAGCTCACAAGAGTAGAATCCAAGTGAGAAAGGTGGACTACAAATCAAAGTCAATAAATGAACCTCAGCAGCAGGAAAGCAACAGGAAGCGACATGCTGGCCGTACGCAGAAGACCCGCCCGGCCTCTGTTCGGTGGGCAGTTTTTATTTCATTAAAAAAAAAAAAAGACAATTATCAAAAACAGAGTCGGGAGGGGTAGGAACAGTTCAAGGCAGGCGCAACTGCGGGAAGGGAGCGACTTCATAAATAGAATAAGTTATACACCATCGGCAACAGCTAGAGATCGTGATATGCACACCCCAAGCAAGGAAAAACAAAGGGAGGTTGGCTGAAGGGGGGGGGAGAATACAGATCTGTTCTACAAACCGCTCAAGGGGAAGGGGGGGGGGGAAACAGAACATCTTTCCCTTAAGAGAGGAGTAGTTCTCTAGCTTCCATCATCTAGCGCCAGAGGTCTTTTCCAAGACAGAAGTGCCCCCTACAGGCCTTGGAATATGGAGAGAAGCTAGACTCTACAGCATAAAGTGCCCAGATTTGGGAAAGTGGGTAGTGTCCTACAGCCCGGAGCTTTTTGGAAGATAAATAAAAAAAGAACCTTCGAGGCGCACCCGTTCAGCCAGACTTCGATCCCTCGTGCAAGGGTTTTTCACGCGGCCGCTTTGTAGCACCAAGCCGGGGCCGGAAACTCGAAGCAGGTAAAAGGGGGGGGGGCGCCTGCAGGGTCTGGAACGACAGCTGCCAGGTCTAGGCCTCAAGGCTCCGTTTAAACACGAGGCAAAAACACACAGGCCTTTGCGCTCACGTCACATCTCGTCCGTATGGGTCATGGCCCCCTTTCAACGGGACGCAGCGCGAGCGCAGAATCCCGTGACTGAGTCCTCTTTTGCTATGGCCAGCGTTGCTTTTAACCGGGGCTCGGTCACGGCGCAGGAGGCATTAACCACATTCTCAGAGGCAGCCCTAATTTCACTGTGGGGAACCTCTCTGGGCCAGGTTCCCCTTCTTGTGAACCGTCCGGTCATGCCCGTACGAGAGAAACAGGAAGGGGGCTACAGGACAGAAGCAGAAAGGAGAGGAGATCAACCGCTGCTCCGAACCATGACCCAAGAAAGTAACTATAAACACCAGCGCCCACCAGACGGGACCCTGGGGAAAGGAAGCAAACACCCCATTTCTGCTTCCCCGCTCCAGAAATGTCATCCCAGCAGCACCGGGCTGCAAAACAAGGTCTGAAGCTTCTTTCTTCCCCTTTGGAACAGGAAGCTGGCAAGGCGGACAGTCTAGGACTGTCCGAGCAGCTCGCTGTCTTCTCCGGGAATGGCACCGATCGGAAGTCGAGTTCTGCCCCCTTTTGCTAGCGTGGGACCGGCCATTGTCTGGGGATGGGGCAGGCCACTCCATTCACAGAATAAGCTGCCTTTTCATCCTGCCTGGCCAGCCCGCTCCCTGCTCGCCCCCCACCCTTTCAAGTCAACTTGATTATCTGTAACAGTGTAGAAAGTCCCACCAATGCCCGGCAAAGGGATATGACCTTCCCCCAAGCAAGGGGGTGGCCCACAGTGGCTAGGGCCCCGCTAGAGCACAAGGAAGGTAGAGCCACCATTACGTGGCTGGGTCTCTCCCCCCCCTCCCCCACCTTGGGTAGGACAGGACACCCCAGGGAGTCGCGTGGCTCTACGGCCTGGTGGCGAGAGCCTTCATGATGGAACTTGGGTGGTCTCCCCCCCCAATCTCTTGTCAAACTGGGGTTCACCAGACCCTCAGTACCCAGCCTGCCTAACTGGCAGACGAGGGGAGGGTATCCCGAAGACCTCTGGGACACAGCACGAGTGCAATTCCAATTATTGGTTCTAGACACCGAGGAAATGGCCGGCAACTGCCGGACCCAGGGCCTGGACGGGGGTTTCTAGGTGCCAACCAGCATACGCCTGTCCCTTCCTAGTCAGCATTTTGCAGGCCGGTACGATTGTTCGACGACTTCTGGAGCCTGGAGTCAAATGTTTTTGTGGAGTCCGTTTTTGCCCTGTCGGCTCCCAGGAGCCGATCCTCTCTCCCAGCATCCTCTGCTCCTCGCTCTGGAGCCTCCAGGCTGGGCGCGGATGTTTGTAAGACTGGGCGCCGGAAGCTGTTGCTGGTCGTGTTCTGGGAGACGGTACCCTCCTTCTCTGTCGCCAGACTCGTTCTGGGTTTCTCCGCTTTTGAACCCGGCCGTTCCTTCTTCCCCGCCTGCGTTGTGCCAAAAGGGGCTTCCCCCCAGCCCATGGCCTGGGAGAGTTTGGCAAAGGGGGTCTTCCGCAACATCTCCTGCCGGAAGTTGTGGTTGCTGCCGGTCGGATAGTTCCTCCCGCCCACGTTGGGCAAGGAGCCTTTGTTGGCCCTGGGGTTGGTACCGATGTCAGCTGTGATGTTAGTGTAAAGGGGCAGGAGTTCCTTGGACAGGAGCCTATAGGAGAGGGAATTCATGCCGTCCTGCGTCCAGGCCCGGTACGTCCTGATCAGCAGATCAAACCTGCAAAAGGGGCAGGAAGAAAGGTCATTTATACAATCTGAGAGCAAAAAGCCCTCCATCGATAGGAACGCTCTGAGACCTCATACGTTCGAGGACCAATCATGTGGTACAGAATGAAGCCTCAAGACATGGGCTGTGGCTCAGTGGAAGAGCCTCTGCTTTAAGAACATCAGAAGAGCCCTGCTGGATCAGGATCAACAGTCCATCTAGTCGAGCATCCTGTCTCACGCAGTCGCCAACCTCTGGACAGCCAACAACAGGGCATAGAGGGCGAGGCCTTCCTCTGATGTTGCATCCTGGTTCTAGGATTCAGAGGTTTAGTGCCTTTAAATGTGGAGGTTCCCTTTAGTCATCACGGCTAGCAGCCATCGATAGACTTATCCTCCATGAATCTATCTAATCCCCCTTTAAAAGCAATTTATTCCTGTGGCTATCACTGCGTCCTCTGGCATTTTAATCACTCTGTGTAAAGTGGTATTTCCTTTTGTCTGTCCTGAACCTACTGCCCATCTGCTTCGTTGGATGCCCTCGAGTTCTAGTATTTTGGGAGAGGGAGGGAAATTTTTATAAACCTTCATCACGTTCCCCCCTTAGTCTTCTAAACTGAAAAGTCCCAGCCTCTTCAGCCTTTCCTCACAGGGAAGGTGCTCCAACCCCCCTAACTATCTTGGTCGCACCTCCTCTGTACTTTTTCCAATTCTGCAATGCCCTTTTTGAGATACGGTGACCAGAACGCTACACAGTATTCTAAGTGAGGCCGCACCATAGATCTATACAGGGGCATTACAATATCCGCTGTTTTACTCTCAAACCCTTTCCTAATGACCCCTAACACGGAGTTTGCCCTTTTCACCGCTGCAACACCCTGGGTTGACACTTTCATTGAGCTATCCACTACGACCCCAAGATCTTTTTCCTTTTCAGTCTCAGCAAATTCAGATCCCATTTGCCTATACTCGATGTTGGGATTTTTTCCCCTCCCAACGAGCATCACTTGGAATTCACTGCCACAGGAAGTGGTGGCGGCTACAAGCATGGACGGCTTCAAAAGGGAATTAGACAAGCATATGGAGCAGAGGTCCATCAGTGGCTATTAGCCACAAGGTATAGATAGGGGCTCTGGGGCAAGTGAGGCTCTGTCTTCTTGGTGCTTGGGGGGGGTCAACAGTGGGAGGGCTTCTAATGTCCTGGCCCCACTGGTGGACCTCCTGATGGCACCTGGTATTTCTGGCCACTGTGTGACACAGAGTGTTGGACTGGATGGGCGTTTGGCCTGATCCAACATTGGCGTCTTTTATGTTCTTATGCCACCGGCCAGGGGAGACCTGGCAACCTTGCTGGAGACCAGTTGTAATTCTGGGAGAGAGGAAGAAGAGGAGATTGGATTCATACCCTGCCCTTCTCTCGGAGTCTCAGAGCGGCTTACCGACGCCTTTCCCTTCCCCTCCTCGCAACAGACGCCTTGTGAGGTAGGTGGGCCTGAGAGAGCTCTCTCTCGAGGACTGCTCCTGAGGGAACAGCTCCGAGAGAACTTGTGACTGACCCAAGGTCACACCAGCAGCTGCGTGGGGACGCGTGGGGAATCAAACCCGGTCCTCCCAGATTAGAGCCCGCGCTCCCAACCACTACACCAAACTGGCTCTCCGGCCACCACCTGGAGTCTGGCAACCCTGATTGATGTGAGGTGTTGAGGAAAGCCCAAACTCCAGAGTCGGTTTCCCCGATCCTCCCTGGGCCCAAGGGAGCGGCAGAGCACCTGTGGGGATTCTCCTCGTTCCCCTTGTCGCCTTTATGCTTCACCATCTTGTAGTGGCCGACGGAGACGGGAGGCCGCGCGATCTTCATGCCGGCCAGACGCACCCTGGAGATGCAGAAGGGAAGAAAAGAGGGCCTCAGGATCTCTGGAGGAAGACCACGGGCACCTCCGAAGGTTCCCACCTCAGGCAGCCACCTCCCCCTGGGAGAAGGAAGGCCGCCAAACAGGCCCTTTGGTAAAGTCTCCAACTCGTTGCACATCCAGCCACTCCTGAGCGGGCGACCTCTGGAAAAGCCGCACGGAGCAGCCGTTCCCAGGAGCGCCCACACACGCTTGGAAAGCTAACACACCCCATTCCCCCTCTCTCTTTTGTCTTTGCTGAAGGTTAGAAACTGTGAACTGTTTCCCCCCCTACACACACAGCAGGAGACGAGCAGTCACCATGGCAACCCACACATCGCGCCGGCTTTGCTAAGAGACACAGCCGGGGAGCCCAACTGTTCCCTGGACCTGGCCCAACACCCATTTCCATGTGTTCACCCAACTCTCCTTCCCCCCCTCCCCCTCCATGGTCTCGCTTATGGGCCGTTGGGAAACTCCTGCATTCTTTATGCGTCATTCGAAGAATGGACATACCTCAACTGGCCTGCGTCATAGAGAAGACACCCGCTGCCCAGCATGTGGGGACCAGGCGGAATCTGGGGGCACTGGACTCCTCTCTCACGGCCAGGAAATGAAGCGGCCATCTTATCACCGTCTTTCTGGCCTCATACCGACCAGACAAAGCTGGACACCCTCCCACACACACACCAGAACTCACAATGACTGGATCACAGACCCATTCCAATCGCCTCTGGATAGTTTAGGCCGGAGGTCCCCAACCTTTTTGAGTATGTGGACACCAGGGTTACCACTGGCAGGGGATGGGGGGGGAGACGTACTAGAAGTGGGGGGGGGTAGGTCCAGCTGACACTGCAGAGACTTGTCTACGTCACTTCTGACATGACTCGGAAGTTATATAATCACAGCGATGTCGGGGCAACACTGGTATCTGGGCAAAAACTCTATGGTAAATTTGGCTTTGACCACAGAGTTTTTGCCCAAATACCAGAGCGTCACCCTAGCGTCACCGACATGATGCCATCACTTCCGGGTCACATTGGAAGTGACTCAGACACATAGCTGTAAGGTCAACTGGGCCTTGCTCTTTTTCTTTTTCTTGTTGTGAAGTCACAATGACTTCTGGCGACCCCAAGTGGGGCATGGACGTTTCGGAGAGGTGGCTTGCTATTGCCTGCCTCTGCGTCCTGGTCCTGGTATTCCTTGGAGGCAGAGGTCATTTCGAGGTCAATTCGGGGGAATCGCGGGGGAACACAGTTCCCCCGGGTGAGGTGCGGGGGGCGGGGAACATGACGAAGCCCCGCCCCCCGCTTCCGACCGCCCCGCTTCCAGCCCTCATTCAGCCAGGAGGAGGCAGGAGAAGAGGGAGGGTAAGTTGCTTCCTCCCCGCCTCTCCCCACCCCTGCCTGCCTGGGGCCAGGGAGGGCCTTGGCGGGGCTTCCTCGCACTCCCGCTGGCCTTGCAGGTCCACCGCCGGGCCCCTGATGTCAGGGTGTGTGGCATATGCTAATGAGTTATGCTGAGTTCCCCTAGCTCTTTTTCTACGAAACGACCCCTGCTTGGAGGTCACCCTTTCAAGCACTTGCCAGGGTCGGCCCTCCTTAGCTTCCAAGATCTGATGGGATCTGGCTTGCCTGGGCTATCCAGGTCAGGGCGCTCTTTTTCTGGTAAGTCTCCCCTGCCAGCCAGCTGATTGGCAGCGGGGAGGTGGGGCCTGGTGACGGGGGACCTCCACCAAGGGGTCTAGCAACCTTAGTGGACACATTTGGAATTCGGACACAAGGTGGGTGGCCCCAACCGCAGAATGACTGCCATGGAAGGCAGAGCCAATCACATAATGGCTGCCATGGAAGCCCACGTCCAAGGGGCAAGAGGAGGAATTTAAAAATAAATACACCGTGAAAGAGAGTAAAACCAACACTGTAGGGGTAGCCGCCACCAAAATAACATTAATTTGCAATCTGGTCTCCAATAGCCAATCAGAAGCCCTGCTGGGCAGGAGTCCCACGTGGCCCCGCCCACTTTCCAAAACACTTGGCCGGCAACAGGGAAGATGTCAGTGGATGCCATGGTGCCCATGGGCACCATGTTGGGAACTTCTGGTTTGGGCCCTGAATTCTACCAAGTTCCCTTTCCCTAGGCAGTATTTCTTCTGCTGGCCTACTTCTAATTCCCCTGAATTCTGGCCACACTGCTTGAGAATCAATATGTAGACTTCCAAGTACTGTTCAGACCCCCGGTTAAGAACCTCTTGCCAGGCTCCATCCTCTGTGCCCCCAGCTGTAGAGGGGAGGTGGGTAGAAATAGGGCTTTTTCAGTGGTGGCCCCTTGCCTTTGGAATGCTCTTCCCCCTCAGGGCTAGCCTGGTTCTGAGCTCACCTTCTTTTAGACACCAGCCCAAAACATTCTTTTTAACCAGGCTTTTAACTGAAGAGTTCAGTCTTTTTTTTTCCCCCAGCTGTTTTATCATCTGCTTTTAGCTGTTCTGTGAATATTGTTTTTAGCCTGCTTGTTTTAACGCCCTGGTTTGTTTTCTTTTGTTTCATTTTAGTCGAGAGCTGCTTTGAGCTGGTCTCTGGAGAGGCAGCATCTACGTTTTCTGAATAAATAAGTCTCCAGAGAACAGAACTCATCTTCTCCGCTGCCAAGACCTTCTGTCTTCCCTCGCCACAGGTGTGCCAATCATCACCATCTCACAACGGGCCCTTTCCCCGCCCTCTCCCCAGTTAGAGCGCTTCGGAACATTCTGTGACCGTCGCAGAAGCTCCAGCCAATGGCAAGCC
Organism: Gekko japonicus; assembly: GCF_001447785.1. Lineage (NCBI taxonomy): Eukaryota > Metazoa > Chordata > Lepidosauria > Squamata > Gekkonidae > Gekko > Gekko japonicus. The sequence goes on along the minus strand of NW_015174865.1, from coordinate 345,794 downwards.
ACGTTTCACCTGCATGCTAATAAAGGACCCCTGAGCTGAGCCCTGGTTGGCAGACTGGTGGACCATTTCACCTACCTGGATGCCGCAGCTTACCCGCAACCCTGTGCAGTGGAAATGAGCATGCAAAGGTCCAATAGTGAACGAGGTGGAATGGAGAGAAAAGAAAAGAGATGATGGAGATGAGAAAGCAGGCTTCACCCTAGTCGGAGAGCAGGAAGCGGAGGGTGGAATAAGCGATGCGCCAGAGCTTGCTAAGAGGAAGTCACCGCTCTAAAGACCTCCCACCGTGCTCGTGACAACCCCCACAAAGGTTAACCACCAGCCTTCCGCGTTCTCTTGCCTAATCTTCACTATAAACTGAACGTGTGGAATTGTGACATCCGCACAACGGCTGAAGAAGCCTACCCCGCCCCCCCCTCCCGTGTAATACTCAGTTTCTTGACATGACTTTTCATTTTTAAAAAAGACAAGTTTGTAGTCCTTATGGATGCAGGGATTTGTTTGGAAGTACAGTACATGGGCAATTGATGCCTCGGATTCTGGGCCGCAGAATCCCTGAGTAAAATTCTCAGGGCTTCAGGGCTGGAAACTTAAGAGAAGAGGAAGAGAAGGAGCAGGAAGAGAGGGAAGAGGAGGAGGAGATTGGATTTATACCCCGCCCTTCACTACCTAAAGAAGTCTCAGAGCAGCTTACAATCTCCTTTCCCTTCTCCTCCCTACAACAGACACCCTGTGAGGTAGGTGGGGCTGAGAGAGCTCTCTCGAGGACTGCCCTTGAGAGAACAGCTCTGAGAGAACTTGTGACTGACCCAAAGCCACACCAGCAGCTGCATGTCGAGGAGTGGGGAATCAAACCCCGTTCTCCCAGATTAGAGTCCGCGCTCTTAACCACTACACCAAAAAGCTCTGGATCCCACAGTATCAGATACCAAGAAAATATTTAAAAGACTCTTATTTTTACTTATATCCTGCCTTTCATCCTAATGGAGTCCCCAAAGTCACTTACATCCTTCTTCTCTCCTTTTTATCCTCCCAACAATCCTGTGTGGTAGGTTAGGCTGAGAGCGTGTGAACGGCCCAAGGTAACCCAGCAAGTTTCTAATGGCATGCATGGGGATTCGAACCTGACACTTTACCCACTACACAACGCTGTCTCTCTGAGGTGGAAGAAAGTGGAAGGAACACTCATGATGGAGAAAATGGAGCAGAGAAAGCCAGGAGGGATCGGGGGGGGGGGACGACAGAAAAACAAGAGACCTACCTTGTGGCGATGTCGTCGTCTTCCCCTCCCCAGCCCCAGTACTCGTTGGGGAAGCCATTGATCTTCAGATACTGATCGGGGGTGAGTGCTGACACTCCGCCAAAATACTGCGAGTATGGGAGGCTGGAGAGAAGAGGGGAGGGAGAGAGGAGGACAAGGTTACTGCCTGTTTCAGGCAGGCCAGGCACCCAAGAGGAGGAGTCCAAAGTCCACTTTTTATGGTCGAAATGGACAAAATTACAAGGAAACTTAAAAATCTGGAAGCAGAAGAATTTTCCAAAGATCGGAAAGATTTGAGAGACTATCGAGAAAAGTACTGGGATGTAAAGGACAATCTACTTTGCTTTGAAAATTATTGGAATATAAAGAATAATAGAACTGGATAAGTGTATAAGAATAACAATTGAAAAATGTGTTACCTGTAGAATTTGAATATTTACCAAAGGGAAGATATGTGAAAGATCTAAGAGATGGGCAGGAGGTTGGAGCACTGTGGGAAGCCATGAAAGGGTGGGGGTAAGAGGGAAAAGGATATATAACATAAACGTTGTTGTATGTTTGAATGTTTATTATATCCTAATAAATTGTTTTTGGGGGAAAAGAAAGGGGAAAAAAGGAGGAGTCCAAAGTCCAACAGCAGAACCCTTGCTGTGCATATAGAAGGCTCTGAGTTCGATACTAGATATCTCCTGTCCAAAGATCTCGGATAACAGGGGAAAGGTTTCTGTGCCAGAGCACCATGGACAGTCAGAATACATCATCCAGAGCTGTTACCGTCAGACTCTATACAAGGAAGAGGGAGACAAAGAGTTGGATTTATACCCTGCCCTTCACTCGGAGTCTCAGAGTGGCTTACAATCTCCTTTCCCTTCCTCTCCCCACAACAGACACCCTGTGAGGTAGGTGGGGCTGAGAGGGCTCTCTCGAGGACTGCTCCTGAGAGAACAGCTCTGAGAGAACTGTGGCTGACCCAAGGTCACCCAGCTGGCTTCATGTGAAGGAGCAGGGAATCAAACCTGGTTCTCCAGATTAGAGTCCGCCGCTCTTAACCACGACACCACACTGGCTCATGCAGAAGACCCCAAGTTTAAACTTGACCATATCCATAGAAAGGGATCTCAAATTAAAAAAGGCGTTATGAAGGACCTTCCTCTACTCAAGATTCTCGACAATACAAATTTTGCAGTTCCAGAATGCCCCCTTCTATTTATCTTTCTCTGTCCTCAAACATCATTCAATAAACCATGGAAGATGGAGCACTCTCTGTGTCAAGGTGAGAAGAAAAATGGTAGGCACAGTTCTCACCTTGACACAGAGAGAGTACTCCATCTTTCTGTGTTATACCTCTGAGGATGCCAGTCACAGCTGCTGGCGAAACGTCAGGTCCTACAACGCCAAGACCGTGGCTATACAGCCCGGAAAATCTACGACGACGAATGAACTCCAGCCGTGAAAGCCTTCGACAACATATTTTAAATTCACTTGTACGCTGCTTTGGGAGCGCATGCTGAAAAGTGGTATACAGATTTTGCAAACTAAATAAGAACATAAGAACATAAGAGATGCCAATGTTGGATCAGGCCAAAGGCCCATCCAGTCCAACACTCTGTATCACACAGTGGCCAGAAATACCAGGTGCCATCAGGAGGTCCACCAGTGGGGCCAGGACATTAGAAGCCCTCCCACTGTTGACCCCCCCAGGCACCAAGAAGACAGAGCATCACTTGCCCCAGAGCCCCTATCTATACCTTGTGGCTAATAGCCACTGATGGACCTCTGCTCCAATGCTTATCTAATTCCCTCTTGAAACCGTCCATGCTTGTAGCCGCCACCACTACTTCCTGTGGCAGTGAATTCCAAGTGTTGATCACTCTTTGGGTGATTTCTCCAGGAGCAACATCTTAAAGGGCCGTCTCTCTCAGTACAATCCCGTGCACCAACTTAAATCCTTGCCGCATCTTCTCCAGGCTGCTCCCTGCCCCCCCCCTTCCACAAGACCACGAGTTCAGGAGTAGCTCAGTGACGAGCATTTCTGGCAGTGGTGCAGTCCCAGGGGAACAGCTGCCCGGAGAACAGTGCTCACCTTTGCAAGTTTCCGGATGCACTACAAAGCAACTATGGCTTAAAAATGCTTTTTGAAGGAGGCTGAAATGATTACCCAAAGGTCTTCTTGGAGGGTTTGAAGAGGGGGCTAAAAACTATTTGGGCTGTTTGGTCACGATTCTTAATTGGTCTTGTGCTCTGCCTGCTGTCGTACATGCAGCCCCCATGCCCTGCTTGAGTTGAGGGAGAAGAGAGACACGGGCTATGAAAATTTTAGCCAATTAATAAATAGAAGTAAGTGATGTTAGGGGCTGCTGTGGGGACTAAGCCACTGCCTTCTCCTACTCTTTGGGAGTGCAAGGTGAAGTAAGCCTCACCTGTCCAGCTGCTTGTAGTGGCTGCTTGTAGGAAGACATCTCTTTAATTCTCCTAGACAGAAACGTTCATTTCATGTTTCCCCCCTCATTTATTTGCTATATTTTTACCCTTGGTCTTGTGCTCTGCCTGTTGGGTCTTGTGCTCTGCCTGTTGTCATACATGCAGCCCCCATTGCCCTGCTTGAGCTGAGGGAGAAGAGAGACACGGGCTATGAACATTTTAGCCAATTAATAAATAGAAGTAAGTGATGTTAGGGGCTGCTGTGAAGAATAAGCCACCGCCTTCTAGTCTTTGGGAGTATGAGGTGAAGTAAGCCTCACCTGTCCAGCTGCTTGTAGTGGCTGCTTGTAGGAAGGCATCTCTTTAATTCTCCTAGACAGAAATGTTCATTTCATGTTTCCCCCCTCATTTATTTGATATATTTTTACCCAGGTCGTCTTCCACGGAGTTCATTGATGGTGTGTATAGTGCTCCCTTCCTCAGTTCTTTCTCGTCACAACAACCCAGTAAGGTACGTTAGGCTGAGAGCAGCATGTCCAACATCACCCAGGGAGATTCATGTGGGGATTTGAACTTGGGGTTTCCCTGGTCCTAGGACCTGTATGTGCGTGATGTGCTGTCAAGTCTCTTCTGACTCCCAGCAAAAGCCTATGAATTAAAGACCTCCAAAATGTCCTAACATTGACTGTGCTAGAACCATAGAATCATAGAGTTCAAAGGGACCTCCAGGGTCATCTAGTCCAACCCCCAGCTCAGTGCAGGAAATTCACAAATACCTCCCCCCCCACACACACACACACACCGCCAGTGACCCCTGTTCCACGCCCAGAAGATGGCAAAAACCCTCCAGGATCTCCAGCCAAACTGGCCTGGAGGAAAATGGCTTCCTGACCCCAAAGTGGCCATCGGCATTTCCCTGGGCGTGTAAGGAAGGGCCACGAGAACTAAGCACTGAGGCAACCCTTCCTGCCCTCCCTTCCTGCGATCTGCCCAAGGTCACAGAATCAGCATGGCTGTCAGGTGGCCATCTAGCCATGGATCAAGTCCTGAAAACGGAGGGTTCCCTGACTGAGTCCATCCATCTCCTGTTTGGGTCTTCCTCTTTTCCTTCTGCCTTCAACTTTTCTCAGCATTACTATCTTTTCCAGTGAGTCTTAGTCTTCTCATGTGTCTGACACTCTAACTCCCCAACGTGGTGCCCATAGCAGCCATGGCACCCGCCAACACCTTCTCTGGCTGCCGCCAAGTGTTTTGATTGGCTGTGGCGGTGCAGCTGTCTAAAAAGTTGCATCAGCAACCGCTGCCACTACAGCACGAGGATCTTCACTGTGTTACTGTGTGCGTTCGTTTTAAAAGACACCCTGTAAGGAGGAGAAGAGACTGGATTTATACGGTGCCCTAAACTTGAAGTCTCAGAGCGACTTACCATCTCCTTTCCCTTCCCCTCAACAGACACCCTGTGAGGAAGGTGGGGCTGAGAGAGTTCTGACTGAGAGCTGCTCTTGAGACAACAGCTCTGAGAGAGCCTGTGACTGACCCAAGGTCACACCAGCAGCTGCGTGAGGAGGCGTGGGGAATCAAACCTGGTTCTCCCAGGTTAGAGTCCCCGCTCCTAACCACTACACCAAACTGGCTTCTGCCTGAAGTGTTGAAGAGTTACTATTTGAGTTATGCACAACATGCGCCCCCTCGCCCAGATTGCCCGGAGGTATGGGCTAGGGTGTCACCAATATGCAGATGACACCCAGCTCTATTTGATGTTGGGCAGCCAGTCGGACACCAACCCAGAAGATCTGCACCAGGCTTTACAAGCCGTGGCTGGGTGGCTCAGGCGGAGCAGGCTGAAATTAAACCCGGCGAAGATGGAGGTCTTGTGCTTGAGTCGGACTGGACTGGGGTTGGGGCTCCCGCTTCCGACCTTCGATGGGGCACCTCTAGTGCCAGCTTCGGAGGTTAGGAGTTTGGGAGTGCTCCTGGACCCCTCCTTAACAATGGAGGCCCAGGTGGCAGCCACTGCCAGATCGAACTTTTATCATCTTCGGTTGGTACGGCAGTTGGTTCCTTTCCTCGACCGTACCGACTTAGCCACAGTGAATCCAAGCGACGGTCACCTCGAGGCTAGACTACTGTAACGCTCTCTACATGGGGCTGCCTCTGTCGGAAATCCGGAATCTACAGCTGGTGCAGAATGCTGCGGCCAGGCTGCTGGTGGGCGCCCCTAGGTGGGAGCACACCTGACCTGTACTGAAAGCGCTGCACTGAAGAAGAAGAAGAAGAGATTGGATTTATACCCCGCCCTTCACTTGGAGTCTCAGAGCGGCTTACAAACTCCTTTCCCTTCCCCTCCCCACAACAGACACCCTGTGAGGTGGGTGGGGCTGAGAGAACTCTGACACAAACTGCTCTTTTTCAAGGATAGCTGTGCCAGAGCTTGTGACTGACCCAAGGTCACATCAGCAGGTGCAAGTGGAGGAGTGGGGAATCAAACCCGGTTCTCCCAGATTAGAGTCCGCACACTTAACCACTACACCAAACTGGCTGCCTATAGCATACCGGATTCGCTTCAAAGTGCTGGTGCTTACCTTTAAAGCCCTACATGGCCAGGGTCCGACATACCTGAGAGACCGCCTTTCCCCATATATTCCCCAAAGAGCACTTTGGTCGGGGTCACAACACTGGCTGGTGACCCCAGGCCCTAAGGAGGCCAAGCTTGCGGCAACGAGGGCCAGGTCCTTTTCAGTGGCGGCTCCTACCTGGTGGAATGAGCTCCCGGAGGAGATCAGGGCCCTGCGGGACCTTGTGCAGTTCTGCAGGGCCTGTAAGACGGAGCTCTTCCGCCCGGCTTTTGAGTAGGAGCCGCCACGGCCACTACCACCACTGCTCCAGTACAGAGCGATACCGCCGGAGGGCCAGGTAACATCCATTTACGGCCCTAGTCCTCCCCTTCTGCTTGTAAGAGGTAGGGGAGTTTTATCTTTGTATATGATGTTATTGACTTTTATCTGTTTTATCTATTTTGTATATTATATGCACTCAGGGCCGTCTGTAAGCCGCCCTGAGCCCGTTCGCGGGGAGGGCGGGGTATAAATACAAATAAATAAATAAATAAATAATAAACCCCTCCCCCTGACATTTTGAGGCTAGCTCCGCCTCCTGCAGCAGCCATTTTGTAGGGTCTCCCACCACCCTGCGTCATAATTCCAAAGGTGCCCACAAGCTTGAAAAGGTTGGCAGCCCAAGCTCTTAACTATTACACCACAATGGCTCAAAATCCAGTGTGTTGCACTAGGAATGGGGAGACCCGGGTTCAGTGCAGCCATAAAAGCTCACCGGGCGACTTTGGGCCTACCACTCACTTGACGCAACCTACCTCGCAGAGCTGTTGTGAGGACAAAATGGGGGGGGAAAGGAGAACTCTGTGTGCATCAACCTGAGCTCCTTGAAAGAACCGTGGGATACAAACGTGGCTGAGGTGGTACTGAACCAGTCAGGCCGCCCCGGAAGTTCTCCGCCGCCCTCCCTCACCTGTAGCCAAACTTGTTCATAGCGACAGAGACGTGCTTGGGACTCCAGGGGTCACAGGTGTAAAGGTTGTGGTCATTCTCGGGGATGAGATCCACGTCGTGGAGGAAGAGACAGTCCCATTCCTCATCCTTCAGGGCTTCCTTCACGCCCACGTTCAGCAGCTTCGCGCGGTTGAAAGTGGTGTTCCCAGCCTGCGGAAGAGCAGCGTTGAATTGAGATGATGCGGGGATGTGGGGGGGGGGGTTCAGAAGGAGAAAAGTGTGACCCTTCAAACGGGGTTCACAAGGAGGCAGGACCAGCAGCACCCCCTGGCAACCACCTCAGGTGTCCTTAAAAAGTATAGAATCGTAAGAGTTGGAAGGGGCCATAGAGGCCATCTAGTCCAACCCCCTGCCTAATGCAGGATCAGCCTAGAGCACCCCTGACAAGTGTTTCTCCGGCCACTGCTTGAAGACTGCCAGTACTGAGGGGGAGCTCACCACCTCCCTGGGCAGCCCGTTCCACTATTCCACAACTCTTACTGTGAAAACGTTTTCCCTCAGATCTAGCCGGTACCTTCCCGCCCTTAATTTAAACCCATTATTGCGAGTCCTCTCCTCTGCTGCCTACAGGAACAGCTCCCTGCCCTCCTCTAAGTGTCCCCCCCAAACCTCCTCTTCTCCAAATTAAACATTCCCAAGTCCCTCAGCCTTTCCTCAGAGGACTTGGTAATTTTATCTCTCTAACTCACTCACTTCGTTTATATGCTGCTGTTCTCCTCACTAGGGACGCGCAGAGGAGCTTACGTCAATCTCTTCCCCTCACAATCACCTCATGAGGGATATTAAGCTAACAGTGTGCGACTGACCCAAGGTCACAAAGCAAACTTCCACGGCGGAGTGGGCATTCGAACCTGGGTCCCCCAGTTCCTAGTCTGACACTCCTAACCACTACACCATACTACCTATCCATTAAGTATTAAAACTGTAATTTTATTAATTAATATAAATATTAAGAACACTAGGAGCAAAGTCCATTGTAGGGACAATACAATGAGTGCTAGAAAGACAGGAGACTCCCCCCCCCCGTCCCACGCTTTCTCCCCCCTCCCCAGACCCTGAGGTCGAGGGAACGCCCTGCCACTGGCTCCCTGCCCAGGCGGGTCCGGTCGCAGGGCGGGTGGCTACCTGCAGTCAGCCAGGGCCGACAACAACCTCCATGGCGGTGGCAGGAATGGCCTCGGCCTCCTAAGCCTTCAGCTGCCAAAGCGTCCATCCCGTCCAGCGGCTCCCTGTATACTGAGGGTGAGAGGCTGGCCGCTGACTCTGTGGGCGGGACTGAGCCAACACAGCAAGGCAACTCAGCCAGTGGGCCAGGGACCCGTTTCTGAGTGGCAGTTCAGGCGGCCAACTGATTTTGGCGCGCATCGAATCTTGCCACCCCAAAACAGGATTATAATATAGGACAGATAAGAGCCCTGATGGATCAGACCGATAGTCCACCTAGTCCAGCATCCTGTCTCAAACAGTGGCTTCAAACAGTTCCTCTGGAAGGCCAACAGCAGGGCATAGAGGCCAAGGCCTTCCCCTGATGTCGCCTCCTGGCTCTGGGATTCAGAGGTTTAGTCCCTCTGAATAGGGTTGCCATCCCCCCCAATAGGGGCGGGTTCCCCCCGATTTCAGCCCCCCCGATCTACCTGCCAGCCAGCAGGAAGAGCCCCGCCCCCAAAGAGCTCCACAGCTTCAACGTGCCCAGCGTAATGACGTCACCCAGAAGTGACGTCATAGTGGTGGGGACATTCCAGTGTTCAACCAAATACTCTATGGTGACCATAGAGTTTTTGCCTGAACGCTAGAGTGCCCCCGTCTCTACAAGCCTTGTTCCTATTAGTTTATTCATGGAATATCCCCTGCCCCTCTGCATGTGTTGACTTTGACTACTTTATCAGCACGCAAAAATGGCAGGGGGGGGGGGAAGAACCACCCTCCCAGTCATTTCCCAGGCTCCCACGACTGGTACCGCAGCACTTACTGCTCCCCGCCAACAAATGACGCACCTGATGCACGACGTAGATGCCATACTGCAGCTGCTGGCGCTGGAGGAAAGGATGGAGATAGTACAGCAGGTGACGGAGGTGCATCTCCCGGTTGCGGTGCGGGATGACGACAGCGGTGCGGGAGCGCGGCTCACAGGCGGAAGGGCGGTACCGGCCCCCGTTGCTCACGGCCGGGTTCTTCTGCTGGATCTGCTCCAGGGTCGGCATGTGGCTAAAGCTCACCGTCAAGGGGCCAACTGAGAAAGGGAGGTCCAATGAGGGTGGAGGCGGGAAAGATCCGGAAGACGGACATCACTACAGGCCCTGCACATCCCGACTCAAAGATAATGGACAATCTATCATGTTTCATGCATTCTGCATCCCTCCAATGAGATCAGCTCGCCTGGGGGAAACGGCTGCTTTGGAAGGTGGACCCTTCAGGGTCCACGCGCAAATACTCCAGGTATGTCCCAACCAGTGTTCCCTCTAAGCTGAGTTAGCGTGAGCTAGCTCACAGTTTTTAAGCCTCTGGCTCACACATTTTTGTCTTAGCTCAGGAAGGATGGCTCCAGAGCAACTAATCTATGCAGCAGTCAAATCGCTCGCTCACAACTTTAATGCCAGTAGCTCACAAAGTAGAATTTTTGCTCAGAAGAATCCACAGCTTAGAGGGAGCATTGATCCCAACCCAGAGCTGGCAACCCTATCAAAGAGCTCACTGTAGGACTCAAGGTTACCTTCTCCCCCTCACAACAACCCTGTGAGGTAGGTTAGGCTGGGAGAGAAGAACTGGCCCACAGATCCAATAAGCTTTGTGAATTCAAGACAGGTTTTGCAGGTTTTAGTCCAACATTTAGCCACTGTCCTGGGTGTCCTCAACCTTTTTTGAGCCTACGAGCACTGTGGCAGAACAGTCCTGCTTTGGCCTGCAGGCCCTGTTCCTTCCTGCCTTCCAAAGTTTTCCCAACACCTGGAGAGGCTTTTCTTTCCCTCCAGTAACCCACCGCCACCACCTGACCTTTGTAAGGAATTGTCCACTGGGAGGGTCGGGACTTCTGAGGAAGAGCAGCGTTGTGAAGAAAACACTTGTGAAGAAAAAGCACAAGTACACTGCTTACTGTCTTGTGTGCCCCTAGAGGAATAGCCACTTGCCCACTGACTGCCATCCCCCTGACATGTCTTTTAAAACAGGACGCTTAAGATAGTGGAAGTCTATGTGGTACGCAGAACCGCAAGTAGGATCAAAAGTTATAAAGTATTTATTAAAAAGTGTTTACAAGCAGGGGTCTTTTGGGGCCGGAGCATGCTGGAGCGCCGCTCCGGGAGCCCAGGAGCTGGCAAAATGGTGGTGGCAGCAAGCCCCGCCCCAGCTCCCCGCGCTACGGCCTGTCACTGGCCTCCTGGGGTGAAGCTGGAAAGCTCATGAACTGACTTCCCCCCTCCCTGCCTGTTCTCTGCTCAGAGACAAAAGCTTTTAAAACCTCCTGGTAAAGGTTTTACTCAGGTCAGACCTCTAGCCCAAAAATGCACTTCTTCACAAGCACCACTGTAATTCTGACACAGGTGACAGGCACACCCATAAAATGGCTGCCGCAGCTTACCCTCAGTCACACAGTGAAGATCCTTGTGATGTGGTGGCAGCTGCTACCAAAGCAGCTTTTTTCCAAAATTTGCACAGCCAACCAGAAACCTGCTGAGTAAAAAGCCACAATTGGCCCCGCCCACTTCCCAAAAACACTTGGTGGGCACCATCCTGCCCACAGAAACCACATTGGGGGGGCCCTGCACTACACCATACCAGCAGATCACTGGACTAACGGTAAGCAGTTAGCAAAATCCAAAACCTCTAAGCTTCCAGTCCTCATGGGTCCAACGCAAGAAAACCAGAAACACAAGCAAACGTCCTTAGCTCAAAGCTTATAAACCACAGGACAGGCCTGTCCTTCCAGAGGGACTTTGGAGGAAGTCTGAATACACTCAGATCTTTCAAGCAGGATTTCCAGGAAATGAGAAAACAATGCCCAGAGGTTGCCTTGGGACAGGGAAAAGGCCATTCAGAACTGGCATAATTTCACAAGCACTGAGAAAAGACTCTTGCTAGTACTACATCTAAGACCAAACTAGAGTAACCAGGAGGAGGGGGGCTGAAACTTCTGCTTTGATGTTTTCAGGTGCCGCAGACCTTTTTTTTTTTTTTAAGCCCCCGGAGGGGATTTTTTTATTTTTTTTATATCACTACAAAAACTACAACAGAAAAGGGGGAGGGAAAACTACATTTACGGGATAAAGCAAAGAACCCACTACTAACTAAAATCCCAAGAGGGGAGATCCTCCAACTAGCTTAGTTACATTCAATCTTCCATCATTTATAACATTATAAACTGAGTCAAGCATTTAAAGTTAATACTTTTCTTTTAAGCTTAAATTTAAACTGTCTACAAACAGTACCCCCGATCATCCCGTTTCAAAGTTCACAAAGGCACAATTCAGAGTCCTTCAGCCTTTACTTCTCCTTTCCCCGTCTCTTCCGCAACTTATAAGGACTTTTGGGGGCTGCTGCCCCTTGTTCTGACAGAGAGTCCTCTCCAGAAGAACCTGAGTCTAGCTCGCCACTAGACTTGCTGTCCTCTTCTTTTTTCCCGTCCTCTGGTCTTCCCAACTGAGCCCTTAGGAATTCTTGAGCTTTCGAAACAGAGTCTATCTTTTCTTTTTTGTCCTTAATCTTGAAAGTGACGCCTTCTGGAAATAGCCATTTATATCCAATCTCCCCCACTTTCAGGGGTACTTCAGAGACCGCTTTCAGGATTGCGTCCCTCACATGCCTCTTCAAGAATCTTACGACGATTTCCCCAGGCAGATTATTTTTCTTTATATAACCTGAATATGATCTATAGACCACATCCATGTCATTCAGTAATGCATCCGCCTTCATTTCTGTCACTGGGGTTGAAACTTCTGCTTTGATGTTTTCAGGTGCCGCAGACCTTGAACCGGTTCACTGTTCCTGGCACTAGCAGGGTTGCTAGAGGAAAGGTGGTTTAAGCCCAAATGCGGCAAGGTGAACCTCCCAGCCCACGAAGCTGCCTCATACAGACTCATCCAGCTCAGTATTGCTGGCTCTGATTGGCAGCCGCTCTCTTCAGGGATGCCAGCAACGGTCTGGGTGGGACCTTCTGCATGTCAAGCAGATGCTCTACTACTGAGATGCAGCCCCTCCCCATACACAGCATGCCTTACGTTATACAAGACAGGAGCCCCAGACACAAAATGCCAGGAAAAACAAGGGCTCTGATCTGACTACTATACCATGGGATATACAATCTATGACCAGGTTGTGAGAAATGAACCACTCTTCCGGCCTCATTCACCATACTAATTTATTTAGTTTTTATTTAACACCGGAGTGAGCTCCCGTCTCTAGTTCCAGCTCCTGCCAACCTAGCAGTTCAAAAGCAAGAAATTATTGCAAGTAGATAAATAGGTACCGCTTCGGTGGGAAGGTAACAGCGTTCCGTGCGCCTTGGTGTTTAGTCATGCCGGCCACATGACCACGGAAACATCTTCGGACAGCGCTGGCTCTTCGGCTTTGAATGGAGATGAGCACCGCAACCCTAGAGTCGGACTCGACTGGCTTTCGAGCAAGGGAACCTTTACCTTTAAGCCACCTTTCCCCCTTGTGGAACCCAAGGCAGCTTCCAGTATAAACAAAACATCATAAAAAACACAATAAAAACAGCAAGTATAAAACCTATACAAGTCACAGAAACTCCAATTAGGACGGCCAATAATAAAAGCTACACAGATTCAAAATGCAGTCTTAAATAAAACTGTCTCCCGCTGCCTCCTTAAGATCGACTATGAGGGGGCCGGGCGTACCTTCCTTGTAACTGAGGGGCTGCCACTGAAAAGGCCCCCTCTTGTGTACCCAACAAATGGGCGTATTTAATTGGTGGGACAGGCAGGAGGGCCTCTCCCAGTGATCTTGACTCACAGGCAGGAAAGTTTGGGAGAAGACAGCCCTTCAGATACACCGATCCCAAGCCAAATAGGGTGTTAAACAACCAAACCAACACCTTGAAACAAGATGGTGTGTTCCTGGTTGACTCCCACGTGCGTCATAGGTGGGGTTAATCTCCAGGTGAGAGAGATCAATTCCCCTGGATAAAATGGACACCCTGGAAGGTGGACTCTATGGGCATTATACCCCGCTGAGGAGACTGTAAGCCCCTCTGAGACTCCTTCTGGTAGTGAAGGGGTATAAGCCCAATCTCTTCTCTTCTTATTTTGCAATCCACTCTTATTCGCTGTTGGCTGTGCGCTGTATACTGTTCTTATTGCACTGTTTCAATGGTGCGATTCACCTTGAATCTCAGGTGAGAACGGCAGACCATAAATGACGCAAAGAAGTAAATATTAGCTCATCGAGTTAAGCTATATAGTACCAACAGCACTTCAGCAGGGTGCCACCGTGCACATGATTAACTGTGGACAAAACTACTCATGTTTAAAGAGCAAACAGATAGTTGAAGATGCGTTGTTAAGTCCAAGAGTGTACACAGGAATTATCATCGGATGCCGCAGATGGCCCTCCATAGAAACCTTTACGCTACACATTTGAGTGAACTGCTACACTCGAGTCCATTATAAACTTCTTAGAATCAAAGCCCCCTTCATCAGATACAAGCAGGAATGGAGATCCCCTGAGCACTTATATCTCATTCAGAAGGTGTGGGGGGCGGAATATAAGGGCTCAGATCTCCATTCCCACTTGTATCTGACAAAGGGAACTTTACCACTTTGGTGTAGTGGTTAGGAGCACGGACTCTAATCTGGGAGAAAGAGGTTTGATTCCCCAGTTCTCCACATGCAGCTGCTAGAGTGACCATGGGTCAGTCACAAGCTATTTCAGAGCTGTTCTCTCAAGGGCAGTTTCTGTCAGAGCTCTCTCAGCCCCACCTACCTCACAGGGTGTCTGTTGTGGGGAGGGGAAGGGAAAGGAGTTTGTAAGCCGCTCTGAGACTCCTTCGGGTAGTGAAGGGCGGGGTACAGATTCAATCTCCTCCTCCTCCTCCTCTCTCAAAAGCTTATACCCTGAAAAACCTGTTGGTCTCTTATGTGCTTCTGGATTCAAATCTACCTATTCTACTACCGACCAACATGGCTACCCTCTGAAACAAAATTTCTGAGTGAATGCACCCTGGATTTAAAAAGCATTTCAATCAGGCCAAAAAGAGAAAATGTTTCATAGCTGCATTTCTGTGTTCCCCAAAATGTTGTTTTGTTCACTAAAGAAAATGGGAAGTAATTAAAAAAAAACACACAGGAAAAAAGTTCCACATCTCTGCCCCATTACTCCCATCTCTAGAGCCACAAAGAGTGTCGATATCACAGCAGAGTCATTACAGAGGATCCTCTTGGTAACTTGAGCACTGACAGCACTTTTAGTACAGAACAAGTTTTGGTAATTATCATGTTTTCGAGGGGCTGTGGTGTAGTGGTTAAGTGCGTGGACTCTAATCTGGGAGAACTGGGTTTGATTCTCCACTTGCACCTGGCTGGATGACCTTGGGCAAGCCATAACTCTGGCACAGCTGTTCTGGAAAAAGAGCCGTTTCTATCAGAGCTCTCTCAGCCCCACCTACCTCACAGGGTGTCTGTTGTGGGGAGGGGAAGGGAAAGGAGTTTGTAAGCTGCTCTGAGACACCTTTGGGTAGTGAAGGGCGGGGTATAAATCCAATCTCTTCTCTTCTTCTATCTCCATTATTATGAAAATTCCCGGGGAAGAGATCAAAAATTATATCTTACTGTTCTCCTTATAGATAAATCACGTCAGACTGTGGAGAAAGTTGCAAAATATTGTACTGAAGCAAGATCTTTTTGAGCCTCATTGGAGATGCACATTGCCCTTTTATATATTAGCACTGCAACCAGGATTCTTAGTATACAAATTTGTAGTATTATATTTTCAATCTTAATTTTAATTGTGTTTATTTTTGCTGGTCGCCTGTAATCAATCAGTCAAGTCAGCCAATCACTGTAACACTTGAACAAACAGATGAACGTGGAAAGCAACATCTGATTTTAATTTTTCATCAGAGGCTGAGGGCATGAAGAAACAGCAATGTGCTGATGACCAAAGAGATTCCCAGAAGCTACAAAGCTCAAAAGCTACCAGCATAGTGGAAGGTTCAGGTTTAAATGATATATTGACGCGGTTTTCAGTTTTTTTAAAAAGGGAGCACATGAAGCTGCCTTATACGGAACCTGTGGTCCATCAAGGTCAGTATTGTCTACTCAGACTGGCAGCAGCTCTCCAGGGACTCAGGGAGAGGTCTTTCACATTACCTGCTACCTAATCCTTTTAACTGGGGGTTCCAAGGATTGAACCTGGGACCTTTTGCATGTTGAGCAGATGCTCTGCCACTGAGGAGGAGAAGGAGGAGGATTGGATGTATACACCACCCTTCTCTCAGAGCGGCTTACAAACTCCTTTCCCTTCCCCTCCCCACAACAGACACCCTGTGAGGTAGGTGGGGCTGAGAGAGCTCTGACAGAAACTGCTCTTTCAAGGACAGGTCTTGTCAGAAGGCTTACCCAAGGACAGCTCTTTCAAGGACAGGCTTGCCCAAGGTCATCCAGCAGCTGCAAGTGGAGGAGTGGGGAATCAAACCCGGTTCTCCCAGATTAGAGTCCACGCACTTAACCACTACACCACAGCCCCTCGAAAACATGATAATTACCAAAACTTGTTCAGTACTAAAAGTCCGTGCACTTAACCACTACACCAAACTAGCTCTCACACCTGTCTGTGTAAAAAGGACGGTATAAAAGGACTTTTGATTCAACCTCTTGGTATCCACAAGGACAAATTTGGATATGGAACTTTTTGGTGTCTTCTTTTTAAAAGGGCTGAAGTGAGAACATTAAAACACGCCTAGGAAAAAGCTGATCTTCGTTTCGGTGATGTGAGATTTCCCAGATCATTCGTTAGTTTGAATTGGCTATATTCTATGTAGTGGTATTTCCTAGCAGAAGAGACATGTTGTTGTAGCTCTATGTCTTGAGCTCTTCGTCTGACTTCGTGTATCGCTCTTGTATATCCCACATGCAGCAGGTTATTTGGTGTCAGTCCTATTTTCTGTAGTTTTAAGTTCAGAGACTTTTCCCATCTTGATTGATGGTGATCAGCCAAGGACCCTGGCCCATAGCTACAGTGGGGCATCTTGGGGCTAGGCCCCCTTACTTACTGGCATGGCCCCCTGACTTCCCATCCAGCCCAGGACCCGAGCGGTGGCGGGTGCAGGGAAGGAGCCGGGTATTCTGGTGCAAAGGGCTGGCTACGGTGGCTGCACAGAGCCAGACAGCACCTCTCTATTTTCCCCAGAAAGTCTATTTCCCTTGGAAAGTACTTGTTGCTGGCGGGCTGCGCTGTGCAGCACAGGATGCCAACTATGGTGGCTTGAGGGGCTGCTGCGAGGCAGAAGCGGCTTGGCAGAGCTTAATTAACTTTAATTAAATTACCTTTAATTCCATTAGCCAGTGCCCTAGCGTTCTAGTGTTTCTAGGCGTAATATTGAATTTGGTACGCCAGATGGCAAGGTCAGAATGGCTCTTGAAAATTTGGTTTGTATGATTTCCAAGGGTTTAGGGGTTTGATATAAACAGATTTGTAGCCCATACAGCATTCGGTTCACAACCTTCGCATCAAAGACTTTATTGACAGGTGGTGTATATTGTCCTCCCTTCATGTAAAAAACCTCAACAGCCCTTTTAGAGTTCTTTGTGTGACTGCCTTGATGTATTTTAGTGAAACAGACCAAGAGCCAGAAGAATGAAAAACCACCCCTAAATATTTGTAGCCATTGACTTGTTCTAATCTATGCTATTTCCTTTAATCATCCATCTGTGCTTGGTTTTCCGTCTAGAAAGCATGAGCACTTTAGAGTTATTAAAGCTGATTGTTAGTGAAAGCTAAGGATAATAATACTACATCGTCTGCATAAAGGAGAGTTGTGAGCAGACATAATGTCAATTTAGCAGAATGATAGATATCGCCTGCAAGAGGCTTTTCTATTAAGTTAATATTAAAATTAAACAGAGTGGGGAGGAATTATACATCCTTGTTTGACAACTCTGGAGACGCCTATGGTATTGGTCACGTAGCCACCTATGTTACGACTTTTAGCCTAGTGTCTATGTAAAGTCATTGTATCAGCAGTAATAGCCGTTTATCAACGGATGTGTGTTTTTAAAAATTTTGTACCTAACCTCTCTCTCGATATAGAGTCAAAAGCTAAAATCAATAAAGGCTGCGTATAAGGCTCCATTTATTGAAAGGCCATATTTATCCACAAGATACTGAACAATCAAAGCTTGATCTATTGTACAGCGGCCAGATCTAAATCTAGCCTGTTCATCAGCGAGAATATTTTCTTCCTCTAGCCAGCCCAGAAGCTTCTCTAGTATAATTTGCTGATGACACTCAGGAGGCTAACTGGATGATAATTAGAAGGATTTAATCTAGAACATCAGAGGCCTTGGCCTCTATGCCCTGCTGTGGGTCCTCCAGAGGAACTGGTTGGCCACTGTGTGACAGAGGATGCTGGACTCGATGGACCACTGGGCTGATCTAGCAGGGCTCTTCTTGCATTCTTATGAGGGGAAGGCCTCGGCCTCTCTGTCCTGTTGTTGGCCCTCCAGACGAACTGGTTTAGCCACTATGTGAGACAAGATGCTGGACTCGATGGACCACTGGTCTGATCCAGCAGGGCTCTTCTTATGTTCTTAACCCTTCTTGAAGATAGGAATAAATATCGCTAAACCCCAGTCCTTCGGAATCTGAGTTGAGCAATCTGGGTGAATAAGGCCGCTAACACTGGGACCCACCAATCCCGGTTGTCCTTTAACATTTCTGGCATTATATTATCAGTTCCAGGAGCCTTCCCTGTTTTCAGATGACGGATGAGATTTTTTAATTTCAAGAGGAGATACTGGAGGCCACTCTGGTAAGTCATGGTGCTCAGATGAAGGGAGCTGGGCAGGGCCCGATGCTAAAATACTCTTAAAATATGTCTCCCAGAGACTTGTTGGAATGTGGGCCTCAGGGCCGGGAAAGTGTACATATAGCCATCTCGCTACCATCCTCCAGAACAGAACTGAATCGTTTTGTTGTGAAGCTCCTATTAATCTCTGCCATAAATCTTTTTAGTAGTCTTGTTTTTTTCTTCCTAATGAGGAGTTTATATGTGTGTTTTTAATCATATCACTCATCTGGTATTTTTTACCAGTTCCGTAATCTCCCTTATAAATAAAAGCCGAATGGTGGTGGCACTTCTCTAGAACATTCCACACGCTCCGGAATTGGTTGGCGCCCTGGTGTGTCACTCAGAATCTGCCCCTACCCAGTGGCTGCATTGCTTGAGTCCTGCCTCCAACATTCTAAACAGTTTGCTGTTCATCTCCCCCCCCATAGCCAGTCAGAACACAGAGGTTATTTGCATATGCAGCCTCATTGGCCTTTGCCTCGGAACACAGAGGTCGTTTGCATATGCGACTTGATTGGCTTTTGCCTCTAACATTCTAAACAGTTTGCTGTTCTGAGGTAAAATATGTCCAATCTCCAGGTGAGGGCTGGAGATCACTCAGAATTACACCTGCTTTCCAGATGGCAGAGATCAGTTCCCCTGGAGAAAATGGTGGGCTCTGTATCTTTATATGCTGCTGAGGTGGGCCCCATATGACAGCCAATGTGACGTAGCAGTCAGGGCTTCAGAGCACGGGAGAGGCTGCAGGTGTGTGGGGGTGGAAAGCTGAAGAGTGAGGGGGAAATAAAGGAAGGTTGATGACTGGCTGGGAAGGAGATAGGGTTGCCAACTCTAGGTGGGAAATTCCTGGAGATGTGAGGGATGGAGCCTGGAGAGGGTGAGGTTTCAGGAGGCGTGGGACCTCAGACAGGTACAAAGCCATAGATTCCACCCTCCAAATTTGTCATTGGGTTTGTGAGCAAAGATCGAATCAGCCCATCCCTAAAGACGCTTACTGGATAGACTTCAAAGGAAGCTAGAAAATATTTCATTTTAAACAGTATATTTCAGAATTATAAAACATTTAAAAGTTAAAAGAATCTTATTACAAGATGGAGGGCTTGGCAAACTTTTGTGATTTGCCAGGTCAACATTGCACTATGCAGCAGAATTCTTAATAACTTGCTCAGTGAATCAGATGCTGTGTGTGTGTGTGGTTGTGTGTGTATGCACTTGGGTGCCTGGAAGTCATGGTGACCCCTAGTGGGGTTTGGACGTTTCAGAGAGGTGGCTTGGTTGCCTGCCTCCGCGTCCCAAGCTCTGGTATTCCTTGGAGGTCTCTTCCTCTTATTTATTCTGCTGGAAGCAATCTTTAGCATGACCTTGTTTATTTGTAAAATTAAGGAGCAGCCCCAATGATCGTTTATCACACTTTCCAGTTCGAGGAGGAGTCCTTCCTTTGTCAACTGGGTCACCAAGATCTTGACCCAAGTTATTTCGAGATTGCTCTATGGTAGTAGATCACTGATTTTCCATAACTGTTTAGAGAACTTTCCTAAAGGCTTCTATTTTTGTTAGCTATTCAAAGATTGAAATGACTGTGATTGCCGTTGACAGGCACTGGTCGGCGACAAAGCACAAGAGGTTTCCTTGAAATTGTTGCAAGAGGCCTAACTGTTTTCCCCAGATGTTTCCAGGGAAACAGTTGTCTTCCCCAGTTCCTCATAGATCATAGAATGTTAGAGTTGGAAGGGACCTTGCAGGTCATCTAGTCCAACCCCCTGCACTCTGAAGGAGCGTAGCCGAAAGGTAGCCCAACAACATAACTGAAAGACGGTCATCCAGCCTCTGCTTGAAAACGTCCAGTGAAGGAGCATCCACCACCTCCCCAGGCAGTCTGTTCCACTGCTTAACCACTTTTACAGTTTGGAAGTTTCTCCTGATATTGAGCCAGTATCAACTCCCTTGTAATTTCCACCCATTAGATCTAGCCTTGCAATCCGGAGCAAAAGAGAATAGATCTGCTCCATCTTCTACATGACAGCCCTTCAGATACTTGAAGACTGCAATCATGTCTCCTCTAAGCCTTCTCTTTCCCAGGCTAAACATACCCAACTCTTTCAGCCTTTCCTCATAAGACTTGGATTCCAACCCTCTCACCATCCTGGTTGCCCTCTTCTGGACACGCTCGAGCTGGTCAACATCCTTCCTAAAATGTGGTGCCCAAAGCTTTCTTCGCAGTCACATCGCACTGCAGGCTCATGTTTAGCTTGTGATCAACCAGAACACCTAGATCCCTTTCACGTGTGCGGCTGTCAATTCTTCCAGGTGTGAGTCCGTATCCCAACTATCCCCATTACTTGACTCAGTATCAATCAGGGAGCATCTCTGTTTCCTAAAAGGGAATATCCTTTTCGAACCTGAGCAGTATCAGTTAAGAGCATGTCTCTTTTTCTTAAAGGGGAAGAAAAGATTGGATTTGTACCCCGCCCTCCACTACCCGAAGAAGTCTCAGAGTGGCTTACAATCTCTTTTCCCTTCCCCTCCCCACAACAGACGCCCTGTGAGGTAGGTGGGGCTGAGAGAGCTCTTTTGAGAACTGCTCTTGAGAGAACAGCTCTGAAAAAACTTGTGACTGACCCAAGGTCACACCAGCAGCTGCATGTGGAGGAGCGGGGAATCAAACCCGGTTCTCCCAGATTAGAATCCGTGCTCCTAACCACTACACCAAGCTGGCTCTCTGGAAAGCCCTCTTACAGCCTGGGAAGAATGTAGGTTATTTACAAGTTCCCTGGGTTCCCTGAAGCAGTGACAGATTTTTTTTCCTCTTGCATGTCCTGCATATGGAGTTTTTTAGGTCCTTGCTTCTCTAGCTACTCCTGCTGGTTTAGACTCATTTATGGTTTTACAAACAATTCCTAGAAAGCTTATCTTTAAGTAGTTCAGGGATGTTATATTTTGTGTCCCTCTTCAGGAGTTGGCAGTTAGACAATAATACAGCAGGAAACAGCCATAAAATGATAAGAAAGTAAGAGAGAAGTTTGGCATGTGGCTACTGGACCTCCCATCTCAAGTGTTAAATTATCCTACTTAAAAAGAAGCAGCCCCTTCTGGAATAGCCATAAAGACATCTTCAAGTTAGGATTTGCGGTATGTAAGGAATGCACTACATCATCAAGGAGTAAATAAACTGATTCCCAGCAGGGAACTGACTCCCGCCACTTGATCTAAACAGAATTTTCAGGAGTTGGCTCCATCTTAGTTCTTTCACCTCTGATACTCCCTCCCACACTCCAAAAAAACCTGTCTTCTCTCATTAAAAGTCCTGTATTGCCAGG
Organism: Gekko japonicus; assembly: GCF_001447785.1. Taxonomy (NCBI): domain Eukaryota; kingdom Metazoa; phylum Chordata; class Lepidosauria; order Squamata; family Gekkonidae; genus Gekko; species Gekko japonicus. Next base: position 324,212 of record NW_015174865.1, on the reverse strand, counting down.
GAGGAGAGTTTCACAGGCACCGTGGACCACTGAAAAGACAAATAAGCGGGCTCTAGATCAAATCAGATCTGAACTGGACTACTGTAACTTACTCTATGCTGGCCTGCCCTTGAGACTGACCCGGAGGCTCCAACTAGTCCAGAATGCAGCAGCGCAAGTCCTGGCAGGAACGCCACAGACAGCACATATACAACCTGTGCTGCACCAGCTACACTGCTTACCAGTGGAATACTGACTCGGGTTCAAGGTATTAGCATTGACTTTTAAGTCCTTGGGTGATCAGAGACCCACGTACCTTTGGGACCACCTTCTCCACTATGTCCCCAGAAGGATGCTCAGATCAGCTGACAACAACCTGCTGGCGATCCCCGGCCCTAGGGGAGTCCAGCTGTCCTTGACTAAGGCCAGGGCCACTCGGTCCTGCCCCCGACCCAGTGGAACTCTCTGCCACACAACATCGGGGCCCTGAAGAATCTGATGCCATTCTGCAGGGCCTGCAAGGCAGAGATATTCCGCCAGGCTTTTCGTTGAGGGCAGCAATGGTTAAAACTGGCACCTGGTTTTTTTCCTATGACCCCCTAGAGATGTAAAATTTCCGGAAATTTTGAAGCTCGGAAAAAACCCCGGGTTTTTTCGGGAGGAAACGGAAATTTTCGGAAAAATTGAAAAAATGCTACATCGGCATTTCTTTTGTCTTTTCTAGACTGAAAGTCATTCTGTTACTTTAGGAACATAAAATATGACTATGGACATTTTTACTTGGCATGAAATTATCACAACTAGCATATTAAAAATAAAGTGTATCCAGACAATTATTACAAACAGAATACCCTCCCACATGCAAAAACAAAACTGAAACCTTTTTCTTTTCTTGTGACAATAGCACCTCCAAAGGAAGAAATGCATCTTGTTCTTGCATTGGAGAGTTCAATTTGTAACCTAGGATTTGCTTGTCCTCCATGCACAGAAATTAGATCAATCTGACACCATACATATTTTTAAGAAATGATTTGGAAAATATTTGAACACCTTGTTTTAAAATATTTTATTCATCATGTTAAAATAAAATATTCCATAATCATTTTTTTTTTCTTTTTTCAATTTTTCCAATTTTTCGGAAAAAAACAAAAAAGGCTTCAGGAAAATAACGGAAAAAAAACGTTTCCCCCCCGAATTTTTCCGGTTTTTTTCGTAGCCAGCAAAAGGGGTCTATATCGCCATATGGACTGTTAATTTACTGGATTATTATAATTTTATGCTGACTGTATTTTAACTGACAAGATTGCCCAGAGCCTGCTTGCAGGATGGGCGATTCATAAATTTAAACAAATAAAACTCTCCCTAGAAGCTAGGGAGAAGCGGTAGCTCAGTGGTTAAGCTGCTGAACTGCAGGCTGTGGAAGGTCAGCAGTTCAGCAGTTCGAGACCCGGAGTGTGCCGCATGACGGAGTGAGCTCCCGTCTCTAGTTCCAGCTCCTGCCAACCTAGCAGTTCGAAAGCAAGACATTGCAAGTAGATAAATAGGTACCACTTCGGTGGGAAGGTAACAGCATTCCGTGCACCTTGGTGTTTAGTCATGCCGGCCACATGACCACGGAAACGTCTTTGGACAGCGCTGGCTCTTCGGCTTTGAAACGGAGATGAGCGCCGCAACCCTAGAGTCGGATTCGACTGGCTTTCGAGCAAGGGAACCTTTACTTTAATAGACAGGGGCTCTGGGGCAAGTGATGCTCTGTCTTCTTGGTGCTTGGGGGGGGGCAACAGTGGGAGGGTTTCTAGTGTCCTGGCCCCACTGGTGGAACTCCTGAGGGCCCCTGGTATTTTTGGCCACTGTGTGACACAGAGTGTTGGACTGGATGGGCCATTGGCCTGACCCAACAGTGGCTTCTCTTATGTTCTCATGACCCCAGTGGGGCACAATGCCACAGAGAGTCCACCCTCCAAAGCAGCCATTTTCTCCCGGGGAACTGATCTCTATCGTCTGGATCCCCCTGCTCCCACTTGGAGCTTATTCAAGAACCGTAACTTTAAAACTGATATTTAGTCTGCTACCATAAAGGCGACGTCAGCATCCCGCCCAGCTCCTGTTACTCACCAGCCTCCACCACCCCCCTCCCCTTTTTAACCCCCCAAACAGAGTAGGGACGTTGCAGACACCCCTTCGCCCACCCCACAAGTCAGACTCACCGAGGTAAGGCGATCGCTCTGAGCAGTAGGGCAGAGATCCCGTGGGGCTTCCGTGACGGGGCTGCTGAGGCAAAAGGCTGAGGTTCGTGTAGACGTCATGGGTCCGTGAGTAATCAAAAGACGGGTTCGCATCATGCCCAAAGATGGAGGCCAGGTTCCGGAAGCCACCGAAGGAGAAATAGGCCATGAAGGCAAACTGGAAGCAGATCAGGAGGGCCAAAGTGCAGGGCCGATCCAGAAGTCTTCGGAGCATGGTGCTAGGGGGCGATCGCTCCTTCTGGGGTGGGGGTGGGGTCTTTCTCCTGAAAAGCAGAAGACGAAGTCACCCCCAGCTTTATGGGGGGGGGGGGAACGCTTCCCTCTTCCCCCGAAGGAGCGGGAAGACAGAACACGGCACCCAGTGATCGGCAGGGTATGCGGCCTCACAGGATGGGAACACGTTTCCCCAGGAATCCCTGTGAGGAAGCCACAGACATTATACCAGATTCAAACCGTTTTTACTTTGTAGCATAAATGTGTTCTAAGCGCCACAGGATTGTTATTAAGTTACCGATTAAACCTTCAGCAGGCTCAACTGGTAATTTACAGCAACCCAAGCATTACGCCGTGAGGGATTTTAACTGGCAAGGGTTGATACAAAGCATCAGGAATAGTTTTTACAGTTGTTGGGGGCGAGGTGAGCAACCACAATGATGTAATACATTGTAGCTTTTAATATCATGAGTCACCTTCTAGGGAGGTGGTACCACGGCTCAGTGGCAGAGCACCCGCTTGGCATGCAAGAAGGTCCCAAGTTCAATCACCAACATCTCCAGTTAAAAAGACCAGGCAGTAGATGATGTGAAAGACCTCTGCCTGAAACTCTGGAGAGCTGCTGCCAGTCTGAATAGGCGGCCAGTGGAAGGCAGGTTTCATGTGGGTTCTCATACTTGGTATGCAAAAGGTCCCAGGTTCAATCCCCAATGTCTCCAGTTAAAAGGACCAGGCAGTAGATGATGTGAAAGACCTCTGCCTGAAACTCTGGAGAGCTGCTGCCAGTCTGAATAGGCGGCCAGTGGAAGGCAGGTTTCATGTGGGTTCTCATACTTGGTATGCAAAAGGTCCCAGGTTCAATCCCCAACATCTCCAGTTAAAAGGACCAGACAGTAGATTATATGAAAGACCTCCACCTCACACCCTGGACAAGCAGCTGTCAGTCTGAGCAGACAATACTGCCCCTGACAGACCAATTGTTTGGTTCAGTATAAGGCAGCTACGTATGCATACCTCCCATTTACAAAAAAAAAGTCTCTCTTATCGAGGATTTAGATAAGAAAAATGTCTGTAAACTGAATTAATTAAGATAGGCTTATGGCAAGAATTGCACCAACATTAGTAGGAAAGGGTGGCTTTGTAAATGGAGGAAAACACATTATTTTCCTTTCAGGCTTGCTCATCAGCCACTGAAATGTCCACTTTTATGTGTGGGTGAAGCAGGATGCCCTGAACACTGTGGACTAGCTACTTTGCCAGGCTTCTCTGCAACCTTCAACTTCAAAGGCAGACTCATCAGCTTCAGGAACCTTTAATCAGTTGATGAGTCTAATTAATACAACTCCCTCAAGTACTACCACTTGTGCCCCTAAATCAAACTAATTCCAGCAGTCCATTTGATCAAAGTAATCTTGGATGACGAAGCTCATACAGTCAGTCTTATAAATCGGGATATATTTGCATATTCATAGATCAGCCACTCCAAAGCAGGAGAGATCTTCTTGCTAGGAATTTGAAATGAGGAACGGCACAGTGCTCCGAGTAAACTAGGCCGGGGGAGAGCCAGGTCTCAAATTCCCACTCTGCCACAAAGCGCACTAGGTGACCTTGGGCCAATCGCTCTCCACCCGACTTCTCACAGGGCTGTTGTGAGGATAATTTGGAAGAAAGAAGACTGATCTATGGTACTGCAAGGCCCTCTAAGAGGAGGGAGTGTGTGTGCGCACGTGTAAGTAAAGTGTCACCAATTCCCACCCAGCTTAGAGTGACCCTGTAGGGTTTTCGTGGCAAGAGACAAACAGAGGTGGTTTGCCATGGCCTGCGCCCATGGCCTGCCCTCTGCATAGCAACCCCAGAATTCCTTTGTGGGCTCCCATCTAAGTACTAATCAAGGACGACCCTGCTCAGCTTCCAAGATCTGACAAGACTGAGCTAAATGCAGCCATCCAGGTCAAGGAAGCACGGGATATCAATTAACAGGCAGCGTGCCTCAACTTACAAGAGGCATTCCCGCTTTTCCAAGACAGAAGGAGGAACGCCTCTTCTAAAAGGACACCTTTCCGTTGGTAGCTTTTGCAAACGGAGTAAAAAGGTGAAACAAAAACTGCTGGTCGAGTTAACTGGCTGCACCCTTTTAATCTACTTTTATTCACTGGTTAAACCCCAGAGCCTTAACTATCACTCATTACAACACCAGGAAGTTACAAGTACCGGTATGTAACTTCCTCTTAAGGCAGATACAGTTCCCCCTTCCCAAGCCAGGACAAAAGAGCTTGGCACACGTCCACACAACACGTCACCCAAGACATTTAACAAGCCGTTAGCCAGTGCCAAACAAACCTGTGGCTTGAGAGAAACCTACTTATTTATTTATTTATTGTATTTATTTTTCATATTTATATCCCGCCCTCCCCATGGGCTTCACGCAAGACCATGGAGTGCAGTTAGTACGTAAAAGTGGAAGTTAAATAAGGTGTTCCAGAAAGTGGACCAGTGAAGTCCCTGGTTCGAATTCCACCAGCTCCGAGGAATTCGCTAAGGGGCTTTAGGCAAGCCACTGGCTTGGCTTCTCTATAGGTCACCTGTCTCCAGATTCTCTGGCTTGCAGGGTGGGGCTGGAAGGATTCCAGCGAAGCCAGCGTAGCTAGAAGCATTTTGAATACTCAAAAGCGCTGTATAAATACCAAAGCCTTCCCTGGTTGCGTTATACTGCACTTTCACACAGGTACACAAAACGGGAGAAAGTGTCAAATCCAGCTTCTTAAGAATGCCAGTAGTCACAATTTAAGAAGAAAAAAAGAGAGGTTACTAGTCCTCATGGTCACAAAGGCACGTTTTCCATTCCTATGCTTGGGGACGCCTGCTACCATTTTGGAAAGGAGAAATATGGCTGATTCATATTTCCTGAGGCCGAGGGTGGGGCTTCAGTGCCCTTCAGAAACACCTTGGCCCCTCCCCACAAATAGCAAGAGAAACTATGCCAAAAATATATTTTTTCTTTAAAAAAAAGAAAGAATAAGTAAAGCACCACAAGGGACTCATATTTCTGTCTTCCTATCACCAGTCCTCTTTTCCCTTTATCATAGGAAACCAAACCTTTCCTTGTGTAAAATCGGGCAAAGGCAGCCTGGCCGACCCCCACCCCAATTCCCCCCACCCCCGTTCCCTCCACCCTCCCATGCTTTATTTAGGGATACAGTAGAGGACTCCCCCTTAGAAACAAAAAGCGTCCCGCTGTCTTAGGCGCATTCGCCATAACTTTCAGTCGCCGGGTTCCCTTTTCTGCGAAGGGGGCCGCCGGATCAGGCCACCTGGCAAAAATCACCTCCCCCCCAACCCCGGCTTCTCCTCCCGTCCCTTTCCAGCCCCCTTTCCAGTGGGGAGAGGGGGGGATCATCACCCCTAACCACCCGCGTCCCACAGAAAGAGCCCCTCCATCCGACCCTGCCTGCCTGCCTGCCTGCCTGCGCCCAGTCCTGCCGAAATGCAACGCCAACCTGGCTCCTCCTGTCCTCCCAGCACCCTTGGAGCCAGCCAGGTGCCCTCCGCTTCGAAGCCCCCACCCTGGCACCCTCGGCTGCCCCCTCCTCCCGCCCGCCCGCCGGCGGATCAGCCCAGGTACCTGGACGCTTGGGGCTCGCCAAGCGAGGAGACTCCCTCCGCTAACCCCACCCCAGGCTCCGGAGCACCAGCGTCGCCATCTTTAGGAGGTGAAAAATGCAAGCAAGGGGCGGAGATGCCGGGAAGGCGGGGAAGGGGAAAGAGGAGAGACGCGGGGAACTCGGGCGGGCTTCGAGGCCCCGCCCCTAAAAGCGCCCCGCGCGGATTTGCCGGAGAAGACCTGGGAGCAGAAGGGGGGGGGATTTGGAGCGCTGCGGCCGGTTGCCAGCCTCCAGGTGGGGCCTGGAAATCTCCCGCTTTGACAGCTGCGCTCCAGCGGACAGAGATCAGCTCCAGTGTTCCCTCTAAGCTGAGTGAGTGTGAGCTAGCTCGCAGTTTTTTAGCCTCCGGCTCACACGTTTTTGTCTTAGCTCAGGAAGGATGGCCCCAGAGCAAACTAATTGATGCAGCAGCCGAATCGCTCGCTCACAACTTTAATGCCAGTGGCTCACAAAGTAGAATTTTTGCTCACAAGACTCCACGGCTTAGAGGGAACATTGATCAGCTCCCCTGGAGAAAACGGCTGCTTTGAAGGGTGGACTCTCTGTGGCACTGTACCATGCCGAGGCCCCTCCCCTCCCCAAACCACGCCCTCTCCCAGATCCACCCCCAAAATCTCCAGGTATTTTCCAACCCAGACCCGGCAACCCTAGTGGGCGGGCAAGAGCTGAGCCTGGGAAAAGATGGAGGTGTCAAGAGGAGGGCGTCGCTGAGCATGTGCAGAGTGCACCCTTCACTCTTCCCCACCACCGTCCCAGAGTGTAGGGCTGCCAGCCTCCAGGGGGTGGCTGGGGATCTCCCGCTATTATACCTGATCTCCAGGCAACAGAGAACAGGTCCCCTGGAGAAAATGGCTGCTTTGGAAGTTAGACTCGACTGTCACTATGTCCCAAGCCCCGCCCTCCTCAGGGTCCACCCCAAAATCTCCAGGTATTTCCCAACCCGGAGCTGACAACCAGTGGCCACAGCTGGGATGAGACACCAGGGCTTAAATTACAGTTGCCAACCTCCAGGTGGGGCCTGGAGATCTCCTACTATTCCAGTTGATCTCCAGGTGACAGAGAGCAGTTCCCCTGGAGAAAATGGCTGCTTCGGAGGTGGGCTCTATGGCATTGCACCCCACTGAGGTCCCTGTCCTCCCCAGGCTCCATCCCCAAATCTCCAGGAGCTTCCCAACCTGGATCTGGCAACTCTACCCCCCCCATCCCCTGCTTGTGGCCAGGAAGGACCTGGCAACCCTACCCCCAAATCTCCAGGTATTTCCCTACCCACAGCTGGCAACTCTATACCTGAGACTGAAGGTAGTTATATTATCCAGGCAGGGCTCTTTTTGTAGAAAAAGCCCAGCAGGGACTCATTAGTATAATAGGCCACACCCAACAGCAGGTACTCATTAGCATATTGGGCCACACCCCTGATAGCACAGCTCATTAGCACATTAGGCCGCACCCCCATGTTACCAGAAGTGTGGTTATCCAGCCACACCCACCTTTCCCTTCTTATTCTGTTTACCTTGTTTGTTGTCAAGATCCAGGGCCTTTTTTTGGAGCAGGAACTCCTTTGCATGTTAGGCCACACACCCCTAATGTAGCCAATCCTAATGAGTTTCTGCTGTTGGGTGTGGCCTATTATGCTAATGAGTTCCTGCTGGGCGTGGCCAACTTGGGAGCCAGCCGGAACTCCGTTCCTGTGCGTTCCTGCCCAAAAATAGCCCTGGACCTACCTCTACTTTTTCAAAGCCGAAGAGCCAGCGCTGTCCGAAGACGTTTCCGTGGTCATGTGGCCGGCATGACTAAACACCAAGGCGCACGGAACGCTGTTACCTTCCCACCGAAGTGGTACCTATTTATCTACTTGCAATTTCTTGCTTTCAAACTGCTAGGTTGGCAGGAACTGGGGCCAGAGACAGGAGCTCACTCCGTCATGCGGCACACTCGGGTCTAGAACCTTCCGGTCTGCAGTTCGGTGTCTTAACCACTGAGCCACTGCAGCCCCCTTATCCAGAGTAAAATCCCTCCCAAAACAAAAACCACTTCATGCCTTTTAGGAGTACCATCTAAAATAACACAAAGGAGGGTACCGGCTTTTGCGTTCTCCACAGTTCCTCATCAGGGTGGATGTTTTTAAAGAAGAAGATGGGGGGGCATAGCATAAGCCCGATCTTAAACCTTCTTTTCTGCCAGGCAGATCTGAATAGATTAGCTGGAGCAGAGTGTGCTTTATCTGCGGGCATCATCCCTGGCACGGCCCTTCACTCTTCTGTTAGGCAAATCCTTCCACTAGAATCTCTCCTTATATATACCGCAAGGCAGTTGGAATGTCAGTTGCATATGGAACCTTCAAGGTCTTTTGCATATGGAAGCTGATTGGACTTCACTGCATTCCACACCTCAAACTCACCCCCCTCCCCGCAAGGCAGTTGGAATGTCAGTTGCATATGGAACCTTCAAGGTCTTTTGCATATGGAAGCTGATTGGACTTCACTGCATTCCACACCTCAAACTCACCCCCCTCCCCGCAAGGCAGTTGGAATGTCAGTTGCATATGGAACCTTCAAGGTCTTTTGCATATGGAAGCTGATTGGACTACACTCCATTCCACACCTCATACTCCCCCTCTGGTGGTGTGTAGGTCCCAGGAACATGTTTTAAGAGCTCTGGGGGATTATATGGACCATTCACACACTTTCAACCTTAACATACCTCATAGGGGGAGAGGAGAATGATGACAGCTGCTTTCCCTAGGCAGAGGCTGGGGGGGGGGAGTAAACTTGAAGACAGACAGGCAGATAAAGGTTAGGCTGATGGTTGCCTGGAAAGGACATAGGGTTGCCAACTCCAGGTTGGAAACTTCCAGGATAGTTTAGGAATGAAGCCTGCTGAGGGTGGGGTCTGAGGAGGAGGAAGAGAAAGAGGGGGACCTCAGACAGATACAATGCCATACTCCCCACCCTCCAAACAAGCTGTTGCCAGTCTCCAGGTGACAGCTGGAGAGCTCTTAAAGCTCTGGTGCTAATTCAAAGTGCTGCAATTTATCAACAGAGTAGTGTTTTGGCAAATCTTTAGGAATTGTTTGGTGCATTTACGATGAGGCACCCACCCAGAGCCTCTGGCATTTTCTCACTCTGCTGGCATCAAAACCAATTTAAGGCAAAATAAGAGGCTACTGAGAGGGGAGGAGATAAAGTTGCCAGCTTTAGGTATGGAAAATCCTGGAGATTTGAGGAGTGGAGGCCGGAGCGGGGGACCTCAGACAGGTTACAGTGCCATAGACTCCACCCTCCAACCCAGCTATTTGCTCCTGGGGAACTATTGTTGCCAATCTTGGCCCAGCACCCATCAAACCATTCTCTTCAACCCCCTGCTGTGCAGCTGACTTTCCCCTAGGGTTGCCAATCTCCAGGTGGGACCTGGAGATCTCCCACTGCTACAATTGATCTCCAGATGACAGAGATCAGTTTCCCCTGGAGAAAATGGCTGCTTTGGAGGGTAGACCCTATGACATTATACCTGCTGAGTCCTTCCGCCCCCCCCCCCCTGCTGCCCTCTACAGAATCCACCCCCCAACACTCCAGGTATTTCCCTCCTTATAGCTGGCAACCCTACTTTCCCCTCAGTGCCTGTTGGTAGGCAACTAAGTTTGGTCCAGTCACCTACTTTGCCCTTTGGGAGAAAACATATTGGGGCCAATCCTGATAGGGTTGCCAACTCCCGATGGGAAATTCCTGGAGATTTGAGGGATGGAGCCTGAAGAGGGTGAGGTTTGAGGAGGGGTGGGACCTCAGACAGGTACAATGCCATAGACTCCACCCTCCAAACCACTCAGTCCCTCATGGGGAACCATTGTTGCCAATCTCCAGGTGAGGGCTGGAGACCACTCAAAATTACAATTGCTCTGCAGAAGGGAGGGCGGAAGTCAGCTGAAGTCAAAGGGGCAGATAATGGTAGGTTGATGGTTAGCTGGGAAGGAGATGGGGTTGCCAACTCCAGGCTGGCAAATTCCTGGGGATTTGAGGGGTGGAGCCTGGAGAGGGTGGGGTTTGCGGAGGGGTGGGACATCAGACAGGTAGAATGCCATAGACTCCACCCTCCAAACCAGCCATTTCGTCCTGGGTAACAATTGTTGCCAATTTCCAGGTGAGGGCTACAGATCACTCAAAATTACAACTGCTCTTCAGGGAGCAGAGATCAGTTCCTCTGGAGAAAACAGTGGACTCTGCCATTATACCCTGGGCAATACTGATCTTGCTAGACCAGTGCTCTGAGTCAGTATAAGGCAGCTTTGCATGTCCAACACGTGATCTGGCCTTCTTGGGAGCTGGAGCTGGTGAGAATCTGTCCTTATATATAATTGAATAGTGGGTGCCAAAGTTCTAATTCTAAAATGCACTCCCTTAGTGTATGGCTGATGGCACTGCTCCTCAGCATATATCGCCACCAATCAGAAGGCAAAGCCCGGGTCCCGCCCACACCACAACTGCTGTGACAACCTGGTCTTTTGCATATGGAAGCTGATTGGACTTCAGTCCATTCCGCACCTCAAACTCCCCCCCCCCCGCAAGGCAGTTGGAATGTCAGTTGCATATGGAACCTGCTGTATTCTGGTGGTGTGCAGGTCCCAGGTTCATGTTTTAAAAGCAGACTGACACTGTTTGCCCAAAGCCAGAGCACTCTCCCAGAGCCTCTTTCTAGCTCCCGTTGTATCTATTTCCACAACGGGCCTTATTTCTAGTGTATATATCAAGGAGAAACACGCAGTGATGGACTAATGAATGCAGCATCCTCAGTGTGCACAGAGGACAAGAAGACAGGCCTCTCTGCCCCAGGAGTTGATGCTCCCTCTAAGCTGTGGAGTTTTGTGAGCAAAAATTCTTTTTTGTGAGCTACTGGCATGAAAATTGCCAGCAAGCGATTTGGCTACAGAGGAAGAGGAAGGAGGAGGAGACTGGATTTATATCCCACCCCTCACTCAGAGTCTCAGAGCGGCTTGCAAACTCCTTCCCCCTCCCCACAGCAGACATCCTGTGAGGTAGATGAGGCTGAGAGAGCTCTGAGAGAACTGTCCTTGAGAGAACAGCTCTAACAGAGCTACGGCTTGCCCAAAGTCATCCAGCAGCTGCGAGTGGAGGAGTGGGGAATCAAACCCGGTTCTCCCAGATTAGAGTCTGAGCACGAAACCGCTACTCCAAACTGGAGGGAAGAAGAGATTGGATTTATACCCCGCCCTTCACTCGGGGGAGTCTCAGAGCGGTTTACAGACTCCTTTCCCTTCCCCTCCCCACAGCAGACACCCTGTGAGGTACTGCATAAATTAGTTTGCTCTGGAGCCATCCTTCCTGAGCTAAGACAAAAATGTTTGGGCCAGAGGCTAAAAAACTGCGAGCTAGCTCACTCTAATGAAACTGAAGCTCAAATACTTTGGCCACCCAATGAGAAGGGAGCACTCACTGGAGAAGACCCTGATGCTGGGAAAGACTGAAGGTCAAAGAAGACGGGGACGGCAAAGGATGAGATGGTGAGACAGTGTCATAGATGCAACGAACATGAAATTGAGCAAACTTCAGAGGACGGCGGAAGACCGGAAGGCCTGGCGTGATCTGGTCCATGGGGTCGCGAAGAGTCGGACTCAACTGTGCTACTGAACAACAACAACAGCTCACTCTAACTCAGCTGAGGGGAAACATCTAGTCTGACCGATAGGGGCAAGGTTGCGCAGGGAGGGAATAGATGGGTAGACTCTGCCTCTCCAGTCTAGGTCATCCTATCTAGGTTTGGTGTGGGTAAAAGGCAGAGGACTCAGGGAGGTGGGGCTACCAAGTCTGGGTTGGGAAATTCCTGGAGTTTTAGTGGGAGGGGAGCCTGGGGAGGGGGAGGTTTTGGGGAAATGAAACAGCGAGGTATAATGCCAAAGCATCCGCCCTCCAAAGTAGCCATTTTCTCCGGGGAAGCCGATCTCTGTCATCTGGAGTTCAGTTGTGATTCCAGGAGATCTCCAGGCCCCAACTGGCAATTGGCAACCCTGCAAGTCTACGCCTTCCAGGTTTTGATGGGCTCGAGGAGAGAGTGCTCAAGGGGCCCCTCCCCTGCTCACACCTCTCTTCCTGCTGGCAGTTTGGCGTAGTGGTTAAGTGTGCGGGCTCTAATCTGGGAGAACCGGGTTTGGTTCCCCACTCCTCCACTTGCAGCTGCTGGATGACCTTGGGTCAGTCACAAGTTCTCTCAGAGCTGTGCCTGAAAGAGCAGTTCTCTCAGAGCTCTCTCTCAGCCCCACCTACCTCACAGGGTGTCTGTTGTGGGGAGGGGAAGGGAAAGGAGATTGTAAGCCGCTCTGAAATTCCGAGTGAAGGGCGGGTATAAATCCAACCTCCTCCTCCTCCTCCTCCTCCTCCTCCTCCTCCTTCCCCCCACCTGCCTGTCCATCTTTCCCTTGCCTGCTCATGACCTCTCCGACTTCCACCTGCAGGCCCTTTCCTCAGTGGCACCGGGAGGGCTGTGCAGCTGGGAATGCCGCTGTTGTGACTGCCACCACCCCACCCACTCTTCCTTTGCAGTGTTGGGCAGCCCAGCTAGCTAGGAGCAGTGTTCCCCCCAAGCTGCGTCAGTGTGAGCCAGCTCGCAGTGTTTTAGCCTCCAGCTCACACCTTTTTGTCTCAGCTCAGGAAGGGATGGCTCCAGAGCAGACTTAATTTATGCAGCAGCCAAATGTTTCGCTCACAACTTTCATGCCAGTAGCTCACAAAGTAGAATTTTTGCTCACAAGACTCCACGGCTTAGAGGGAGCATCAACTCCTGGGGCAGAGAGGCCCGTCTTCTTGTCCTCTGTGCACACGGAGGATGCTGCATTCATTTGTCCTCCTTGATATATACATTCTAGTGGAAGGATTTGCCTCTCAGCCTAGCCTTCTCTCTCTCAGCCTAGCCTTCTTTGCAGGGGTGTTGGGAGCATTGTTCCCTCTAAGCTGAATTAGTGTGAGCTAGCTCACAGTTTTTTAGCCTCCGGCTCACACATTTTTGTCTTCACTCAGGAAGGGATGGCTCCAGAGCAGACTTAATTTATGCAGCAGCCAAATGGTACTGCTGTATTTCTCCTTGCAGGAGACAGTCCCCAGAGCGTGGGGTTGTGTCATTTGGGGTGGTCCAAAAATTTTAGGGGGGTGCAGCCTGGGCTGACCCCAGTGACTGCCTGTGCGATTGTCCTGGGGGCACCTCACTTTGGAACAGCTGGCACAAGAACCAGGCTTTGGACCAGGAAGAGCCAGTTTGGTGTAGTGGTTAAGTGTGGTTAAGTGTGGTTAAGTGTGCGGACTCTAATCTTGTGTCAGAGTTCTCTCAGCCCCACCCACCTCACAGGTGTCTGTTGTGGGGAGGGGAAGGGAAAGGAGTTTGTAAGCCGCTCTGTGACTCCAAGTGAAGGGCGGGGTATAATACAATCTCTTCTCTTCTTCTTCTTCATATGTCCCCTTGAAGGGGAGGGTCCCCTGAACATGGGGATGTGGGACATGTGGTGGTCAAAACCAGGGGTCGTTTCATAGAAAAAGAGCTAGGGGAACTCATTAGCATAACTCATTAGCATATGCCAGACCCCCTGACATCACCGGAAGTGTGTCATAAGGCCACACCCCCTGACATCACCGGACGTGTGTCATAAGGCCATACACCCCGCCCCCAACGGTCCCGGCCGCCGCCACCGGCCTTGCAGCTCCACTGCCGAGCCCCATGAGGGGCCCGGCGGTGGACCTGCAAGGTCCACGGGAGTGCAAGGAAGCCCCGCGAAGGCCCTCCCTGGCCCCAGGCAGGCAGGTGTGGGGAGAGGCAGGGAGGAAGCAACTTACCCTCCCTCTTCTCCTGCCTCCTCCTGGCTGAATGAGGGCCGGAAGTGGGGTGGCCGGAAGCGGGGGGCGGGGCTTCGTCATGTGCCCCGCCCCCCGTACCTCACCCGGGGGGAACTGCGATCCCCCGCGTTCCCCCCCGAAATGACCTCTGGTCAAAACCTTATTTTGGAGTGTAAAGGGCAAGCAGCCCAACCAGTTCCTTATTCAAATCTCCTTGGAAATACAGGCCTCTTAGAGGCACTCCAAATAGAAGCTTGTGGCACCAGAACCGGTGTTTGGACCAGGCACTGCTATATGTCTCCTGCAGGGGACAGACCCCAGAGTGTAGGGATGTGTCACTTGGGGTGGTCGAAAAATTTTTTTTTTTGGGGGGGGTGCAGCCTGGCCCCAGTGTCTGCCTGTGTGATTGTCCTGGAGGCACCTCACTTTGGAGCAGCTGGCACAAGAACCAGGCTTTGGACCAGGAAGGGCCATATTTCCCCTTGCAGGCGAGGGTCCCCTGAACATGGGGGTGTATGATATATGGTAGTTTAGATTTTATTTTGGGGTTCAGAGCTTTCAAATTCTCCTCAGTGTTTTAGGTTGAATTCATGAATAAGTCACAAATAAGGAATGAAGAAGGAACTGGGAAGAAGGAACCAATTTCAGCCTGCTGGAGAAAAAGGCATATTCAGGGGTCATTTCGTAGAGAAAGAGGTGCAGGAGCTCATTAGCATAACTCATTAGCTTATTGGCATATGCCACACCTCCTGACATCACCGGAAGTGTGTCAGAAGGCAACACCCGCTGCTCAGGCTCCACTGGACTGTTTTGGGTTGCTAGTTATGGGGGTGGGACACGTGCAAATCTGTCCTCCCAGAGGAGGGAGAGCTTGTACCTGAATAAAACTTGGTCTTTAAGGTGCCACTGGACTGTTTTGGACTGGGGGGGGGGGCTCTGCAACTTACCTGGCTGCTTCTTGCTCTGACTGAGGGCTGCTGGGAGCAGGGGGTGGGGCTTGTTGCATGTGCCCGCCCCCTGGGCTTTTTACTGCCAGAGCTCAGCTCCTGTGCGCTCCTGCAGGAAAGGACCCCTGCATTCATTTGAAAGAAGAGAATTTTAATGATGGAGCAAAGAGTAGATTTCTGCCTGGTGCCTGGGTCAGAAAGATCCATTAGGAAAAGCAACATTCACTGTGGGCATCCAAACAAGTTATTTCTCGCCTCACCATGTATTTAGCTAAGCAAGGGCAGCCCTGGTCTGTATTTGAATGGAAGACCACCAAGTAAGTCCAGGTTTGCTTCATAGTAGCAGGCAATGGCAAGCTACCTCTGAACGTTTTTTGCTTTGAAAACCCTATGTGGTCACCATAAATTGACTGCGACCTGATGGTACTTTTTGCACGCGCCCCCCCTTTCCATCAAATATTCCCAAGGAAACAAAAATGGTGTCAACACATTGATAAAACCCCAAGAATAATATAGACCCTTTACATGGTTTGCAGTTTCTCATCTGATGGCAAATTTTCCCTGCTTCCTCCATCTCTGATTTACCCTCTCAAATTAGCACCTGAAAGCTCTCCAGCTGAGCTGTACTTACAATTAGCATGCTTATTATTATAATTAGCAGGCGTTTTTTTGTGATTGGTTTTAATTAACAGCTTGGAAGGGCTAAGCCCAATTCTAATGACCCTGTTGCTTGAAACGTCCCGGTTAACATTTGCAGGATTTGCAACCTATTACTGTATTCCAGGGGTAGCCAAACTTGCTTAATGTAAGAGCCACATAGAATAAACATCAGATGTTTGACAGCTGCAAGACATGAACAAATATTACACACACGTTTTTATTGGAAAATATGCAAATTTGCTTTTTTATTAACATTCAATGAGACTGCCAAAAATAAAAAACAAAAGGGGTAAAAACAGAAATTGATGATGATATTTATTTGTCCAATGATATTTATTTGTTTGCTAATTATATTTATTTGTCTAAGAGAGAGAGAAGAGAGAGGTGGAAAGAAAGAATGAAAGAGGTGGAAAGAAAGAGAAAGAGAGAAACAAAGAAAGCCAGATTGACGTAGTGGTTAGGAGCGTGGACTCTGATCTGGGAGAACTGGGTTTGATTCCCCACTCCTCCACATGCAGCTGCTGGTGTGACCTTGGGTCAGTCACAAGTTCTCTCCGAGCTGTTCTCTCAATGGCAGTCCTCGAGAGAGCTCTCAGCCCCACCTACCACACAGGGTGTCTATTGTGGGAAGGGGAAGGGAAAGGAGATTGTAAGCCACTCTGAGACTCCTTCGGGTAGTGAAGGGCGGAGTATAAATCCAATCTCTTCTCTTCTTCAAATAGATGGAGGGGAGGGAAGGGAAGGGAAGGGAGGGAGGGAGGGAGGAAGGAAGGAAGGAAGGAAGGAAGGAAGGAAGGAAGGGAGGGAGGGAGACAGAGAGAGAGAGAGAGAGAAAGAAAGAAAGAAAGAAAGAAAGAAAGAAAGAAAGAAAGAAAGAAAGAAAGAAAGAAAGAAAGAAAGAAAATAGATATGGAGGGGGAGGGAGGGAGGAATAGAAAAAGAGAAAGATGGAAACAATGAAAGAGGTGGAAAGAATGGTGGAAAGTAAAAGGAGAGAAAGTGAGAGAAACAGACAAGGAAAGCATATAGATGGGGAGGGAGGGGGAAGAAGGGCTAAGCCGCTTGCGGGGTAGGGCGGGGTAGAAATACCTTAATAAATAAATAAATAAATAAAAGGAAGGGAGAGAGAGAGAATGAGAGAG
>NW_015174865.1:285855-307500 GCF_001447785.1 Gekko japonicus | reverse complement strand
GAAGGAAGGAAGGAAGGAAGGAAGGAAGGAAGGAAGGAAGGAAGGAAGGAAGGAAGGAAGGAAAAGCAAGTAAATGAGGTAGTGGAAGGAAGGAAGAAAGACAGACAGAAAGATGAAGAGAAAGAAAGAGGTGGAAAGAAAGCAAATAGATAGGGGGAGGGAGGGAGGAAAGGGAAAAGAAAGGGACAGAGAGAGACATGGAAAGAAAGCAAATAAATGGGGACGGAGGGAGGAAGAGAGGGAGAGGTGGAGAGAAAGCAACTTTAACTTTAAATGCATCCCCCAAGCCCCCCATGCTCCCACATTGGCTGGCTTGGCCTGGATAAGGGACTTAAAGAGATAAATGCCTTCTCTAAGCTGGCTAGCAAGAGGGGAGGCTTTGAGAACACATTTAAAGTTAAAGTTGCTTTCTTTCCCTGCTCATCCCACCTCAAGCCTACCCAGGGAGGGGAACACTGGCTGCAGAAGGGAAGACCAATCAGGGAGACATGCCTCCCCTTAGCTTCCCCAGGTGCCCTGCTGGGAGCCACACAATAGGTGTGAAAGAGCCGCATGTGGCTCCCGAGCCACAGTTTGGCCACCTCTGCTCTATTCCCACCATCGCTTTCCCCAGGGCTTTTTTTGTAGAAAAAGCCCAGCAGGAACTCATTAGCATAACTGGCCACACCCAACACCAGAAACGTATTATCTTATTAGGCCACACCCCTGACAGCACAGCTCATTGGGATATTAGGTCACACCCCCGTGTTACCAGAAGTGTGCTCATCCAGCCACCGTTTGCTTCTTATTCAGTTTACCTTGTTTGTTGTCAAAACCCAGGGCTTTTTTTGTTGCAGGAACTCCTTTGCATGTTAGGCCACCCATCCCTAATGTAGCCAATCCGAATGAGTTTCTGCTGTTGGGTGTGGCCTACTATGCTAATGAGTTCCTGCTGGGCGTGGCCAACTCGGGAGCCAGCCGGAACTCCGTTCCTGTGCGTTCCTGCCCCAAAATAGCCCTGGCTTTCCCCCTTTCCCTGGAGCTAATGGCAGGTCACACCCTTGCTGATAATTGTAGATGGGTCAGAGTGGGTGCGTGTTACAAAATCATGCCCTAATCTGGAATAACTTGTTCACCAAACACCATTCCATAGGGGTAAGTCTTCTTTGTCTGTTGCAAAAGATAAATTTAAAAAAGAGCTTTGTTGCATTTTGATTCTGGCATAAACTGTCATGGCTTGGGTTGCCAACCGCCAGGTGGAGCCTGAAGCACTCCTGGAATTACAACTGATCCAGACGACAGAGATCAGTTCCCCTGGAGGAAATGGCTGCTTTGGAGGGTGGATTCTATGTCCAGTTTCGTGTACTGGTTGGGAGCACGGACTCTAATCTGGGAGGACCAGGTTTGATTCCCCGCTCCTCCGCATGCAGCCAGCTGGGTGACCTTGGGTCACTTACAAGTTCTCTCAGAGCTGTTCTTTCAAGAGCAGTCCTCGAAAGAGCTCTCTCAGCCCCATCTGCCTCACAGGGTGTCTGTTGTGGGGAGGGGAAGGGAAAGGAGATTGTAAACCACTCTGAGACTCCTTTGGGTAGTGAAGGAGCGGGATATAAATCCAATCTCTTCTTCTTCTTCTCTTCTTGTACCCAGCTGTACCCCTCCCCAGGCTCCACCCCCAAATCTCCAGGAATTTTAAGCAACCTTTGGGCTTAAAACCCACCTTGTCACCTGACTTGAATGTATTCAGTTAATCAGTTTTCCCCAAAACTCCATTCCCAACCTATAAGGTGCATTTGGATTCCTGCTTCATCCCAAAAAACACACTGAAAGGATGGGGGGAGGTTTTTGGACTAGGATCTGGGAAATCCAGGTTTGAATCCCGACTTGTGTCATGGAAGCTTGCTGGGTGACCTTGGGCCACTCACGTGCTCTCAACCTAACCTACCTCACAGTGTTGTTGTGAGGATAAAATGGAGGAGGAGGAGGAGGAGAAGAGGAGGAGAAGGAGGAGATTGGATTTATACCCCACACTTCACTTGGAGTCTCAGAGCGGCTTACAAACTCCTTTCCCTCCCCCTCCCCACAACAGACACCCTGTGAGGTAGGCAGGTCTGAGAGAGCTCTGAGAGAAACTGCTCTTTTTCAAGAACAGCTCTGATAGGAGGACTATGGCTTCCCCAAGGTCACCCAGCATCTGCAAGTGGAGGAGTGGGGAATCAAACCCAGTTCTCCCAGATTAGAGTCCACATACTTAACCACTACACCAAACTGGTATGGAACAATGCAGGCCGCTTGGGGTCCCCACCAGTGTTCCCTCTAAGCTGAGTTAGTGTGAGCTAGCTCACAGTTTTTGTCTTCGCTCAGGAAGGATGACACCAGAGCCAACTAATTTATGCAGTAGCCAAATTGCTCACTCACAAATTTCATGCCAGTAGCTCACAGAGTAGAATTTTTGCTCACAAGATTCCACAGCTTAGAGGGAACATTGGATATAAATAAAGCTGATAAATACTCCACCTGTGGAACTTCTTCCTTGTCAATACAGTCAAGATAGGCAAAGAAGGGTGTTACCAGTTTAACTATTCCAGGTTCAATAAACTGTGATCCTGAGTATCTCATAGAGTTGCTGGGGGGGGGGGGAACATGATAGAAGTTGATAGAATTATGCACGGGTTGGAGAAGAGTTGGTAAAAAAAAGGAGAAATGTTGAGATCAGCTGTGACCTTGGGAGCTCTCCAGGCCCCACCTGGAGGTTGGCAACCCAATTCTAACGTGCCCATCGTTCGCATTTAGATGCAACTGCGGTTGAATGCCTTGTCATCTCAACCAGATTGTCACAGATGAGAAAGCGCAAGCTTTTGAGTCCCCCAGAATTAACCTGCTGGGTGTCAAGTGTAAAACACACATCTACGCACACAAAAGGAGGAGGGGTGGAGGGTGGAAAAAGATGTTCAGGTCATGCTGGAAAAGCACAAAGACTGTGGAGATCTGGAGACCAGAAGGTGTTGCAGATTTAACAAGGTTGCTCCACAGTGGGTGCAAACCGGATTTCAGACTGCACTGTTTTCATTTATTTATGTATTTATTTATCAAATTTATACCCCGCCCTCCCCACAAAGCAGGCTCAGGGCGGCTTCCATACAAGCATGAATACAGTTAAAATCATTCAGTTATTTAAAACACAACCGATAAAACAAATACAAACACATAGTGCTGGCGGCAGTTTGAAGATTAACTTAGACGGCTCGTTTTCAAAATGAATTTCCGCTTCTCAGATGTTCTCCTGTTCATAATTTCTTATGGCATCGGCTCAATGTTAAAAGCACGAGCCAGGGCTCTACGGCAGCGGCGGCCCCTAATTAAATGCCTGGCGGAAGAGCTCCGTCTTGCTGGCCCTGCGGGACTGTGAAAGATCCCGCAGGGCCCTGATCTCCTCCGGGAGCTCATTCCACTAGGTAGGGGCCGCCACTAGAACTTCCTAGGATGAAGAAACACAAAACAGGAGGAGGAGGAGAAGAGGAGGAGGAGGAGGAGATTAGATGTATACCCCGCCCTTTACTCAGAGTTTACAATCTTGGGTTTTACGATCTCCTTTCCCTCCCCACAAGACACCCTGTGAGGTAGGTGGGGCTAGGAAAGCTCTTTTGAGGATTGCTCATGAGGGAACAGCTCTGAAAGAACTTGTAACTCACCCAAGGTCATACCAGCAACTGCATGTGGAAGAGTAGGGAATCAAACCCGGTTCTCTCAGATTTAGGGCTGCCAAGTCCCCCCAGGGGGCAGATTTCCCCCCGCTTCGGAGGCCCAATTTCCGCCGCCACGGAATCGGGCCCCGGGGGAAACCCCACCCTGGCATGCACGTCAGCCGGAGGTGACATGATGACGCCGGGCACGCTGGGGGCGGGGCCACAGCCATCTGAGGGGAAAACTCAGCCACGCTGAGACTCCTTTGGGTAGTGAAGGGTGGGGTATAAATCCAATCTCTTTTTCTTCTTTATACCCCACCCTTCAAATGAAGTCTCAGAGCCGCTTACAAACTCCTTTCCCTTCCCCTCCCCACAACAGACACCCTGTGAGGTAGGTGTGGCTGAGAGAGCTCTTTCGAGGACTGCTCTTGAGAGAACAACTCTGAGAGAACTTGTGACTGACCCAAGGTTACGCCAGCAGCTGCACGTGGAGGAGTGGGGAATCAAACCCGGTTCTCCCAGATTAGAGCCTACGCTCCTAACCACGACACCAGACTGGCTCCAGAGGATACGTCTATCAGTAGCTACTAGCCCTGATGACTAAAGGGAACCTCCACATTCAGAGGCAGTCAACCTCTGAGTCCCAGTACTAGGAGGCAACATCGGGGAAGGCCTCAGTCTCTATGCTGTTGTTGGTCCTTCAGAATAACTCATTGGCCACTGTGTGAGATACGTTTGTCAGCCATGGGTTGGAAAATTCCTAGAACTTTTTGGGGGTGGGACTTGGGAAGTGTGGGGTTTAGGAACCTCAGTGGGGTACGATGCCAGAAAGACCACCCGAAAAAAAAAGAAGAAGAAGAAGAAGAAGAAGAAGAAGAAGAAGAGGAAGAAGAGGAAGAGGAAGACGAAGAAGAGGAAGACGACGAAGACGAAGACGAAGAAGACGACGAAGAAGAAGACGACGAAGAAGAAGACGAAGAAGACGAAGAAGACGAAGAAGAAGACGAAGAAGACGAAGAAGACGAAGAAGAAGACGAAGAAGACGAAGAAGACGAAGAAGAAGACGAAGAAGACGAAGACGAAGGAGGAGGAGGAGGAGGAGGAGGAGGAGGAGATTGGATTTATACCCCACCCTTCACTACCCAAAGGTGTCTCATAGCGGCTCACAATCTCCTTTCCCTTCCCCTCCCCACAACAGACACCCTGTGAGCAGTGTTCCCTCTAAGCTGAGTTAGTGTGAGCTAGATCACAGTTTTTTAGCCTCCAGCTCACAGATTTTTGTCTTCACTCAGGAAGGAGGGCTCCAGAGCAAACTAATTTATGCAGGAGCCAAATAGCTGGCTCACAGCTTTAATGCCAGTTGCTCACAAAGTTGAATTTTTGCACACAGAACTCCACAGCTTAGAGGGAACATTGCCTGTGAGGTGGGTGGGGCTAAGAGAGCTCTTGACAGAAACGGCTCTTTTTCAAGAACACCTCTGACAGAACTACGGCTTGCCCAAGGTCATCCAGCCAGGTTCAAGTGGAGGAGTGGGGAATCAAACCCGGTTCTTCCAGATTAGAGTCCACACACTTAACCACTAGACCAAAGTAGGAATGGAGTTTATCCCGGTCAGAAGGAGGGTTGTCAGGTCCCCCTTGGCCACTGGCAGGGGATGGGGGGCTTGGGTTGCCACATCCAGGCTGGGAAACTCCTGGAGATTTGGATGACGGGTTTATTTATTTATTTGTCGCATGGCAGAGTTACATGCATGAAGCATATAATAATACAAGATACGGAATCAAGTCGGTACAACGGGTATGCAGACCGATTGGGCAATCCCCCCCAAATACTAATATCTAAATCTTCAATCCTTGCCATTTCCTCCAATCATGTATGGCTGCAAGAGTTGGACTATAAGGAAGGCCGAGCGCCGAAGAATAGATTATTTTGAACTATGGTGCTGGAGAAGACTCTTGAGAGTCCCTTGTACTGCAAGAAGATCAAATCAGTCAATCCTAAAAGAAATCAACCCGGACTGTTCTCTGGAAGGCCAGATAATGAAACTGAAGCTCAAAGACTTTGGCCACCAAATGAGAAGGGAGCACTCACTGGAGAAGACCATGATGCTGGGAAAGATTGAAGGTCAAAGAAGATGGGGACAGCAGAGGATGAGATGGTTAGACAGTGTCATCGACGCAACGAACATGAAATTGAGCCAACTTCAGAGGACAGCGGAAGACAGGAGGGCCTGGCGTGATCTGGTCCATGGGGTCGCGAAGAGTCGGACTCAACTGTGTGACTGAACAACAACAAATCTTCAATCCACTCAATCGCAGCTGGGGAGAGTTCAAAGAGCTCCGTCACATCTCCCTGACGACGCTCACATTCTTGTGACAGATGGATAATAGTTTGGTGGGCTGCACCACAATCGCATTCGGTTCCTGGCATTTTGCCCCATTTAAACAACGGGTCTGCACAGCTGCCAAAGCCTGTTCATTTCCTACTAGCCATCTTCTATACTTTGCATGGCAAGTCAAATCCTGGATGGAGCCCAGGGAGGACAAGGACCTCAGTGGGGCACAATGCCATACAGTCCAGTGTTCCCTCTAAGCTGAGTTAGTGTGAGCTAGCTAGCTCACAGTTTTTTAGCCTCTAGCTCACACATCTCTGTCTTAGCTCAGGAAGGATGGCTCCAGAGCAAACTAATTGATGCAGCAGCCAAATCGCTCGCTCACCACTTTAATGCCAGTAGCTCACAAAGTAGAATTTTTGCTCACAGGACTCCACAGCTTAGAGGGAACATTGATCACAGTCCACCCTCCAAAGCCTCCATTTCCTCCAGGGCAACTGATCTCTGTAGTCTGGAGTTGAGCTGTAATTCCAGGGGATTCCCAGGTCCCAGCCCGGTGCCTGAGAGGTATCGAAAGGAATGCTTATAAAGCAAAGATACCATACATATTGTAATCAGCCTCATTAGAAGAGAAGGGAAGTGCCTGAGGGCAGAGAATTAGCATCTGTAGTGAGAAAAGGATCCTTATCTCTTCAGATCTTGGAAACTAAGGAGGGTCAGGTCTTGGTTAATATTGGGATGGGAGACCACCAAGGAAATCGAGAGTTGCTATTCACAGGCGAGGAATGGGAAACCAGCTCTGAAAACCCCATGGGAGCAGCCACAAGACAGCTACCTTGAGGCAAAACAACAACAACAAAGAATCGCTAGGCAGAAATGGAGAAAGTCCTGGAGATGAGAGGGCGGTGCCTGCAGAAGGCAAACCGTGGAGACGGGTGGGAGCTCGGCAGGGGTGTGATGTCACAGAGTCCCTGCCATTTCCTCCAGGGAAACTGATCTCTGCAGTTTGAGCATCAGTTTGGACATCTGTGAGAGTCTCCAGACCCTATCTGGAGATTGGTTACCTGAAAAGGTGAGCTCCGCATCTCGAGGCCGGCTATTGATTGGCTGGTTTGGACCTTCCTGCAAACAATTTGTTGAGCAGCGTGATACAAGGTGACTTACTTTTAAAGAAAAAAGAAACAGCCCTAAGATTACATTCTTAAAGCAACGTCTGCGGATTTTACGCAAGCTTGGCGTCGTCATTAGCAGGTTTTCAGCAGATTTTCCTCTTCGCATCCGCTGGGATTGGCTCTTTGCGTGTTGCCGTGTGAATATGGCTTGGCAAAATAGATACCAGGACCCTGCCTTTGAGGACAAAATCATCGAGGCCTTCATAGAACATCGTCCTTGGCTCTGGGGAGAAGGATATCGAAAGCCCACATCGGTTTGGGGAAGAATTGCAAGTGAGTTATATTCAAATACCATACGATTTAGGAAATGGATATATAATTTCTGGCATGAAGATAGAAGGGGGCTGAGAACCAGAACGATAGTTAAGGTTCAAGAAGCAAATATACGTTATATCTGTCAGAAGGCTGAAGGTTCACCTTCTTATATCTTGTGCAATGAATGCAGCGATCAGTTTCATCCAAGGTGGCTAAATGTTCAGTCTACCACTGTCCTTGCCTGCCTTTCTTCACGGTTTTGTCCAGAGTGCGAGGCGACTGAGAATACTGGATTTACCCAGGATAAAATAACTCAGGATAAGACTTACGGAATAAAAAGAGAGTCTCCAACTGAGCACATAAATGTTGATGCGAGTGGCTTTGAGAACCCACAAAGTTTGGGAACGTCTCACAAACGTGATCACGAACTGGCAGATGAAACTGACGGTGGCCCTGCGGCCTCTGAGACCGATGCTACGCTGTATTCAAACGATAAAACATGGCAAGGAATTGTCGAGCCCCTTGCTGATCAGTTGCCTGATTCTGGGGATGCTGAAATGAGTGAGAGGGATAAAGAGGCCATGGCTAAAAATCAGGGTTGCTAATTCCCAGGTGGGGTCAGGGGATCCCCAGGTTTGGAGCCCCTCCCCCCACTTCAGGGATATCAGAAAGTGGGAGGGGGGAATGGCTACTGGGAGGGGCTCCAAACCTGGGATTCCCCTGGGGATCTCCATTATACCCTATGGGGATCGGTCTCCATAGAGCAGTGATGGCGAACCTTTTAGAGACCGAGTGCCCAAACTGCGACCCAAAACCCACATATTTATCGCAAAGTGCCAACACGGCAATTTAACCTGAATACTGAGGGTTTTACTTTAGAAAAAACAACTCATACATTAACTTAAGATGATCCAAACAAAGTAAGGAAAGCAATCCCAAATGCTTTCATTCACTTAAAATTATTTGGCAGAGAATTCGACACTTCAGTGATGGTCTGGGCCTGGCTGGGGCGATGGCACACGTGCCCACAGAGAGGGCTCTGAGGGCCACCTCTGGCACCCGTGCCATAGGTTCACCACCACTGCCATAGAGTATAATGGAGAATCAATTCATGGTTATCTGGGGCTCTGGGGGAGCTGTTTTTTGAGTTAGAGGCACCAAATTTTCAGCATAGCCCCTGGTGCCTCTCCTCAACCCCCCCCCCAAGATTCAAAAAGATTGAACCGGGGCCCGCCCCCGCCCGCGACACACCCCTAATGTAGCCAATCCTCCAAGAGATTACAGTAGCCCCTGTAAGAAGAGCTCTGTAAGCTCTTGGAGGATTGGCTACATTAGGGTGTGTGGCCTAATATGCAAAGGAGTTCCTGCTACAAAAAGAGACCTTAAATATGAGCCCCAAAAGAAGGTGCCCCCACCCTCCCTTATTTCCAATGGAGGGAAAGCATTTAAAAGGAATGTGGTCCCTTTAAATGTGACGGCAGCTCACTAGGAACTCGCTTTGGGATTCCCTCTCCCGGAGCCTCCCTCCCCTCTCCCAAAGTCCCCGGCCTGCTTGTTGGCCTCACCTGGCAACCCCACTTAAAAATTCTTCTGTGCCTCAAGTACTTTCTACTGAACAAGCTGTTGGCAGAACCAGGCAGTTCAGAGCCTCCTGTTTACCAGTATTCACCATCACCCTGTATAGAAGTGAATGGAGAAAGATAGACTTATGCACTCCACCATCTGGGTCGCAGACCTGCTGGGCAACCGTATTAAGGAAAAAGATTCAGGAGCGTAATAAATGTTGTCTGTCAACCTTCAGATGCCACCCTGTTAAAAGAAACGGTTCTCAATGGGGAAATGTTCCATTTCGATCCGGCAGAACCAAATGCAAATTCACTGGGTGCATTTAGCTATCTGTGGACTGTTAAGGAGAGGCCAAGGAAGGAAGCAAGACGTGTTAGAATCGATATCAAGGTCGAAGGAGAGATAAGATTCAGTATTGGCCAGGAATACCAAAGACACACACGCCTACCAGAAAGACGTAAAATAAGGAAAGAACTCACAGGAGACGCATCCAGTCAGCAGAGGACCAAGTTCATTCGTCATTCCGACCCAGATGCATTAATTACAGGCAACCTCAATGAGGTAAGATGTTCTTCTATATCTCAAAACCTTTCCAGTAAAGGGAACTGTTAAGTCCGTACTTAACAAAGTAGTCAGAGAGTGATTTCAGAAAACTCAGGTTTATTCAGCTCTTCAATCGACTTCTTCTGACACGGTACAACTCCTCATAGCCCGAACAGCTTGTCCATTTCAGCTGCTCGGTATTTAAACATTCCGGGCTAATGTAGCCACACCTACTGTACATTAAACCAACCTATTAGGTTGTGCGCATGAACGACCAATCATAAGCGGTCCCGCTTACAAACATTCAAATTTGATTGGCCACAATACTTTTCGGCGCGAATCCCTGCCGAAGCTTGAAGCTTTGCATGGCTTCTCTATGGGAGGATTTACATACCTCCTAATGCATTCAGGCAGCATCTGAATACATTACAGGAACTTTGATACATGGATGGATTTTTGCATTTTCCAAGACTGCCTCGACGTGTAAGAAAAGCAAGATGTGGCAGAACAGTTTCTGTACAAAACAGGCCATATGTATCTACAGTTAATTGCCGCGTCGCCTTTCATATTGCACATGTACACGGAAAGGCAGCTTCGCCTCCTGTGGCATCTTCAGAGAGCAGGTTCGTGTGAGCTGGACCTTGATGCCACCGGGTCCGTTCTGAAGGAACCGGCACCCAATCTTATGCTTTGCGCACAAAATCTCCCTCAGGCTATTATTGTATACTTCCCATAGCAGAGATGTTCACCGCTGCTGACCAGACCACTCCGACTCTTTCGCGGTGGCTGATGTTACTTGCTCGTGATACAGTGAGTACCACGGGACATTACCCGAAGCCTCAGAAAATTGAATGTGGCCTTCGCTGGACATTAACACATGCTGTCACCGAGGTTTTCAATAAGATGACGCAGCTTCAGTATCTCTTGACATCCTATGAGGTATGCATTCATAACTGGGCTGTCGATTTTACAGTCGTTCATATCCGTGCAGAGCACGTGGCAGAACTTATAGCAAGACGTGTAATTAAGTTAAAGCTTCCTGGACGAGTTAAGAAGTTGTTCCTCAACTGCTTTGCACTGCTGCAACATGGAAAAACCATTCAGGAACATGGTGAGCTCATTAAATGCCTCAGAATAATAGTTGGTACTAGATGTCTCACAGAAGCTTGTAATACAGTGTATTAACACTGTACACTGTGATCTGGAAATCCAGAAGATCTCCATACGTACCCGTGCCCTTGGTTTGAAAGATGACATCCTGGAATCACGGCCGGAATCTATAGAGCAGAAATCGCCATTTGTAAAATCAATTCCCCCAAACGACTTTGAAGAAGACAAATTACTAAATGGTGCTTTCCCGCCTAACATCTACTACAGCACTGAACTGAGGAGACTCTCTTGGCCAAACATTGTGATACTGCCATTATGGAGTGGAATTATGCTTCGGGCCAAAGAGGGCTTGAAACCCAAAGAGGGTCATTCAGACGCTCAAAACCGGTTTGGAATAATTAAGAATCAAGTCCTGAAGGCCAAGTATTATCGCAGACAATGTTCCCTCTAAGCTGAGTTAGTGTGAGCTAGCTCACAGTTTTTTAGCCTCCGGCTCACACATTTCTGTCTTAGCTCAGGCAGGACGGCTCCAGAGCAAACTGATTTATGCAGCAGCCAAATCGCTCGCCCACAGCTTTCATGCCAGGAGCTCACAAAGTAGAATTTCTGCTCACAAGACTCCACAGCTTAGAGGGAGCATTGATCGCAGACCGGCAGAATTTGTGGAGATCATGAAAGACGTGATTCAGGAAAGACTGTGTATGGCTGCGGTTGTTGGCATCTTCCAGGAAAGGAGTCCCCCAAAACACTTTAAAAAAGGAAGGCCTTTGAGGAACGTTGGTACAGCTGAAGATGTTTGGCATCCTCTGGTGGTACATTGGAGCAGACGTCCACAATCTACACCAAAAAAGGTTCCCAAGTATGACAGAGCACTACCTGTGTCCCTGCACGGAGGTAAACCTGACTGTCCTCCTTGGAAGGGTATGAACTAGAGCAATTGAACGGGAGAAAGAAAGACCTCACAAATACTTGCAGTGTTGATTGTCTTCTGTACGCAGGGCCGGATTAACCATTAAGCAGACTAAGCAGGTGCTTAGGGCACCGGGGCCAAAGGGAGCACCGCAAAGTTGGGGAAAGGGTGAAAAGAACTTTACGTAGCCCAAGCTTGGCTTAGTTTGTACAGTATATTGTGTTATCCTATGAATACATTTTTGTATTGCTGCAACCTGCATTGTATATCTGGTCAGACAGGTCAACAGCTACAATGGACTGGGTCAGAGTGGAAAGGAGGGGGGGCACCAAGACGGGTCAGTGCTTCGGGCACCAGTGAGCCTTCATCCGCCCCAGTCTGTCTGTGATTCATATGAGCATGGAACAAGATCCACCACTGAAAAAAGAAATCAAGGCATTGCAAAGCAGCGTGGATGCCGTTGATTCACTGGCCAGAGTAAACAATGCCTTTCAGGGAAAGAAATGGAGTACCGGAAGATTGGAATGGCTAACGCAAGAGATGGTTGCCTCGCGTCTCTCTTACTTCTGGCTTACCGTAAGAGACTCCATCTGTGACAACCAAGACTGTCCCAAAAAGGATCAGCAGATGAAGTAATCCGAGATAGTTGTGTGGTGAGTATCCATTCCTATAATTTAAATAGAGTTGCCAATCTCTAGGTGGGGCCTGGGGATCTTCTGGAATTACAGGGGTCATTTCGTAGAAAAAGAGCTAGGGGAACTCATTAGCATATGCCACACACCCTGACATCAGGGGCCCGGCGGTGGACCTGGAAGGCCAGCGGGAGTGCAAGGAAGCCCCGCCAAGGCCCTCCCTGGACCCAGGCAGGCAGGGGTGGGGAGAGGCGGGGAGGAAGCAACTTACCCTCCCTCTTCTCCTGCCTCCTCCTGGCTGAATGAGGGACGGAAGCGGGGCGGCTGGAAGCAGGGGGTGGGGCTTTGTCATGTGCCCCGCCCCCCGTACCTCACCCGGGGGAACTGCGATCCCCCGTGATCCCCCCCGAAATGACCTCTGTGGAATTATAACTGATCTCTAGGCAACAGAGATCAGTTTTCCTGGAAGAAATGGCTGCTTTGGAGGGCGGACAGTATGGCATTGTACCCCACTGAGGTCCCTCCCGTTACCCTCCCCTAACTGCACCCCCAATCTCCAGGAATTTCCCAATCTGGAGCTGTCAACCGTTAAAGCGATATGTTCTATTTATTTACTTAATTTCTACCTCACCTTTCTCCCCAAATGGGACCCAAAGCAGCTTAGACCATTCTCCTCTACTCCATTTTATCCTCACAACAACCCTGCAAGGTAGGATAGTTTGGGACTGGCCCAAGGTCACCCAGCAAACTTCCAGGGTAGAGCAGGGTTTCAGACCTCGATCTCCCAAACCCTAGTCGGACACTAAACAATACACCATATTGGCCAAAGTCATTACTATGATGTTTCATGTCATGATTAATAGACAGTAAAACTAATATTAATTGGCCTTCTTATAAACACAGATTGAGAGATGCCAAGAAACTACAGGAGTCCCTGAATGCCTTCCATGAGCCATCTTCTTTGCCATGTCGCGTGCCCTTTGAAGAGAAGACATCGACAGGCGATGAGGTGAACGATCGTCTTAAGTCATTCTACAGTACCAGGTAAAATGTATATTCTCTGTGACTGAGCCAAACTAAATGTTAGGGTGACTGCAGGTCTAATCTGTGACTGCCGACACACGTTTAAAGTAGAATTTGGTTATTTAAAAATGCTATAGAGCAGGGGGACCAGGCGATCTTGTCCTCCTATGTGCCTTTTCAAGGGCTGAAACATGTGTCCTCCGCCCCTGTTTTGGCACTCGAAAAAGTGGGAAGAACAAGATTCCCTGGTTCCACCTCACCGTGTCTCAGGGCCTCACAGCATTTTGTTAAATGGCCAAATTCTTCTTTAAAAGGCCGTCAGCAACCACAGGTCAGACCCGTGGCTACTGTAACATGTAGTTTGGCTCTTAGCATGTAATCAAATTCATCCATCCAGCGCTTGGAAGCCAATATGGATGTCAGAAAAACACAGATGTCAACATTTTGTTTAGTCTTTCAGTACAGGACAGAATCATCCATGTGCCGTAGTGGTCCAAGGATGGCCTCAAAAGGCAGTTTTTGCAACACAAATGAAATTGTTATTAATAGTAGTAGATATTCCTGAGGTAGATATGGACCTACCACCGTTTTTTCCATTCTGTTATGCATGGCATTTTCCTTATAGAAAACCATGTGGTGTAAGAACCTAAGAAGAGCCTTGCTGGATCAGATCAGTGAAGGTCCATCTTGTCCGACATCCTGTCTCACACAGTGGCCTCAACCAGCTCCTCTAGAGGGCCAACAACAGGGCAGAGAGGCCGAGTCCTTCCCCTCATAAGAACGTTAAGAACCCTGCTGGGTCAGTCCAGTGAGGGTCCATCTAGTCCAGCATCCTGTCTCACACAGTGGCCTCAACCAGTTCCTCTGGAGGGCCAACAACAGGGCAGAGAGGCCGAGGCCTTCCCCTCATAAGAATGTAAGAACCCTGCTGGGTCAGTCCAGTGAGGGTCCATCTAGTCCAGCATCCTGTCTCACACAGTGGCCTCAACCAGTTCCTCTGGAGGGCCAATGACCAGGCAGAGAGGCCGAGGCCTTCCCTGATGTTGCCTCCTTGCTCTGGGATTCAGAGCCTGACTGCCTGTAAACGTGGAAGTTCCTTTTAGTCACCATGCCTAGTTAAGGTTGCCAGCCTCCAGGTGGGACCTGGGGATCCAAGAAATACAGCTTATCTCCAGAGATCAGTTCCCCTGGAGAAAATGGCTGCTTTGGAGGGTGGATTCTAAGGCCTTATACCTCGCTGAGGTCCTTCCCCTACCCACACCCTGCCTCCCCCAGGCTCTGGTCCCAAATCTCCAGGAATTTCCCAACCTGGATCTGGCAACCCTATGCCTAGTACCTATGGAGGAATCTATCCTTCATGAGTCAGTCTCTCTTTTTTTTTTTTGCCATCAAGTCACAGCTGACTTATGGCAACCCCATGGGGGGTTTTCAAGGCAAGAGATGTTCAGAGGTGGTTTGCCTTTGCCTGACTCTGCCTGGCACCCTGAGAGCCAGTTTGGTGCAGTGGTTAGGAGCTTGGACTCTAATCTGAGACAACCGGGTTTGATTCCCTACTCCTTCACATGCAGCTGTTGGTGTGACCTTGGGTCAGTCACAAGTTCTCTCAGAGCTGTTCTCTCATGAGCCGTCCTTGAAAGAGCTCTCTCAGCCCCACCTTACCTCACAGGAGGGTGTCTGCTGTGGGGAGGGAAAGGGAAAGGAGATTGTAAGCCGCTATGAAACTCCTTTGGGTAGTGAAGGGCGGGGTATAGATCCAATCTCTTCTTCTTCTTCCTTGGTGGTCCGCCTTCCAAATACTGACCGAGGCCGACCCTGATTCACTTCTGAGATCTGACAAGATCAGGCTATAGCCTGGGCTGTCCAGGTCAGGGTTATGAGTCAGTCTAACCCCATTTATATCCATCTGTACTCAAGGCCATTGTTACAACAGCCTCTGGCCGTGAAGCCCACAAGTTAACTGATCACTGAGTAAATAATTATTTCCTTTTGTCTGTCCTGTACCCCATTGGAAAGACCCGTTTTCTAGTATTATGGCAGAAGGAGAAAAAGCCCCCCCTCTTTCCATTTTCTCCACTCCTTGCTTAATTTTATAAACTTCAATCATGTCTCCCCTTCGCCATCTTTTCCCTAAAGTAAGAAGTCCCCGATTCTTCAGTCTTTCCTCATAGAAAAGGTGCTTCAACCACTCGATCTATCCCCTCTTTTGCATATTCATAAGTCTGGGCCAACAGCAGGTCTAATTCAGAGTTAAAGCTTGAAACATTGATTTTTTTTTCATATGTCCATCTGTGTGTGAGTATGTGTGCACCTGGAAGTCATGCCAACTTCTGGTGACTGACTGTATGCACACCTGGACGTCATGGTGACCTCTGGTGACTGACCCATACTGGGGGCCTGGAGGATATTCAGAGAGGTGACTGAATAGAGCCTGCCCCCGCCTCCTGACTTATGATCAGAGGTCATTTCGGGGGGGATCGCGGGGGATCGCAGTTCCCCCGGGTGAGGTACGGGGGGCGGGGCACATGACGAAGCCCCGCCCCCTGCTTCCGGCCACCCCGCTTCCGGCCCTCATTCAGCCAGGAGGAGGCAGGAGAAGAGGGAGGGTAAGTTGCTTCCTCCCTGCCTCTCCCCACCCCTGCCTGCCTGGGGCCAGGGAGGGCCTTGGCGGGGCTTCCTTGCACTCCCACCGGCCTTGCAGGTCCACTGCTGGGCCCCTCATGGGGCTCGGCAGTGGAGCTGCAAGGCCGCCGCTGGCAGCCGGGACCATTGGGGGCGGGGTGTGTGGCCTTATGACATACTTCTGGTGATGTCAGGGGGTGTGGCCTTATGACACACTTCCGGTGATGTCAGGGTGTGTGGCATATGCTAATGAGTTATGCTAATAAGTTCCCCTAGCTCTTTTTCTACTAAACGACCCCTGCTTATGATATTCCATGGGGGTCTCCCATCCAAGTACTTGCCAGAGTTGACCCTGCTTAGCTTCTGAGACCTAATGAGATCGGGCTTGCCTGGGCTATCCAGGTCAGGGCAAAACATTGATTTTTGACACGTAGCATCTCTGCTCTGCCCACTGTGGGTAAGAGAAATGTGCTAAAGCCATTCTTTGATGATTGACCTAACTGTGACCTATATCAATCACACTTGAAATGTCAATTTCAGATTCAGTGCAAAGAAATGCAGTGTGGCACGCATCTCTTGGGCTGCTGTTTATTTGCCAATGGAATACCCTGTATGCTGCTGATTACCGTTGCAGTCCAAAGGCGTTATAGGAAACCTGACCAATTTGACCCACGGAACTTCCCTACAGAGATCTCAGTGCAGGGCATCAAGTATGTTGTAAACCCAATAGCCAACTATTAGTATTTTGTTGGTCTTCTGCCTTTTTAAATGCATGTGTAAGCCGAGTCCGGCTGTACTGTTTACTGCCTGCATCTAGACTTCCCAGCATGGTAGCTCTCCTGGCCAACAGTCCTGGTTGCCTGCCGCAACGCATCGTGCCGATGCTGTGACGTCACTTCCGGCCCAACCCTGGAAGTGATGTCATTGCATCAGTGTGACACTCTAGAGTTCCACTTCTGGAGCGTTGTGACAACATGATGACATCGCTTCTGACACTGCGGCATTGGCAAGGCACCTCATGGCATGTTGCAGCACCCTAAACAGTTTGCTGGACAGTTTGGTGTGGCAGTTAAGAGCATGCTCTAATCTGGGAGAACTGGGTTTGATTCCTCACTCCTCCACATGCAGCCTCTGGGTGACCTTGGCCAAACCACAGTTCTTCCAGAGCTGTTATCTCAAGAGCAGTTCTTTGTCAGAGCTGTCTCAGCCCCACCTGTTTCACAGGGTGTCTTAGGGCTGCCAAGTCCCCCCGGGGGGCGAATAACCCCCCGAGGCCCGATTTCCACCGCTGCAGAATCGGGCCCCGGGGGGAACCCCACCCCGGTGTGCACGTCAGCCGGAGGTGACGTGATGACGCCGGGCAAGCTGGGGGCGGGGCCACAGCCATCTGAGGGGAAAACTCTATGACGCACTCAAGACGCCGTCTGGGAGCCCCCCACCGCAGAGCGAAATGGACTTGGGAACCCTAGGGTGTCTGTTGTGGGGAGGGGAAGGGAAAGGAGCTTGTAAACCGCTCTGAGACTCCGAGTGAAGGTCAGGGCAGAAATCCAATCTCTTCTCTTATTCTTCTCTTCTAAACCTCCTGCCAGTTGCCAATGCTGGGCTGGCAATCATACCTCCCACCCCTGCCCTTGCATGAGGGAGCTAGGGGAAACTGGGGGGGGGGGGAGAGACAGCACTGCACGACCCTCTAGGAGTTCCCCTCATGTCTATGGTAAAAACCTTAGAGATTAGAAAAATTCCTGCAGCATTGCGTAATGCTATGACATCACTTCCTGATATTAGGAAATGGCGTCAGGGCGCTGCTCAATGTCATTTCCCCCAGTCTCTGCCTTTGAAATGCTCCACCCCACAAAGCCTCCCAGCTGGCAACTCTCTCCTAGGGCTGCCAACCTCCAGGTGGCGGCTGGAGACCTCCTGGAATTACAACTGACCTCCAGGCGAGAGAGATCAGTTCACCTGGTGAAAATGGCCGCTTTGAAAGGTGGACTCTATGGCATTATACCCCATTGAAGTCCCCCCCCTCCCGAAACCCCACCCTCCTCAGGCTCCCCCCCCCAAAAAAAAATCTCCGGGTATTTACCAATCTGGACCTGGCAACCCTATTCTCTCCCCATCCCACCTGCAGAAAATGTGTACAATTACGGGAGGCTGTAGCTGGTGCCCAGTTTCCTTATTCTGCTTCAGCC
This sequence comes from Gekko japonicus, assembly GCF_001447785.1. NCBI lineage: Eukaryota > Metazoa > Chordata > Lepidosauria > Squamata > Gekkonidae > Gekko > Gekko japonicus. The sequence continues at coordinate 289,486 of NW_015174865.1, read as the reverse complement.
TCCTTACAGCCACACATGAAAGCCAGGAACTTCTTCTCTCCTGAGGGCCAGTTTAGTGTAGTGGTTAAGTGCGCGGACTCTAATCTGGGAGAACCGGGTTGGATTCCCCACTCCTCCGCTTGCACCTGGCTGGATGACCTTGGGCAAGCCGTCGTTCTGATAAGGGCTGTCCTTGAAAAAGAGCAGTTTCTGTCAGAGCTCTCTCAGCCCCACCGACCTCACAGGGTGTCTGTTGTGGGGAGGGGAAGGGAAAGGAGTTTGTAAGCTGCTCTGAGACTCCTTTGGGTAGTGAAGGGCGGGGTATAAATCCCATCTCTCCTCTTCTCTCCTGCAGACACAAAGTTGTTGGCATAACCTATAACACCAGACAACATTTCGTTTGCTTCCACAAACTCAGGGACGACAGCCGCTGGCGTCTATATGATGGACTGAAGGAACTCCAGAGCCCAGGGCACCGCGACATAGGGGCTATTGAACCTGTCTTCGATGACATTCTGACTACGCAGCCTCATCCGAACAGCATTCTTGCTGTGCGTCCATCTGGAACACTCATGTGGTACCCACAGGAGTGAATGGACTCAAACTGCCAGGGAGAAGTAATAACAGTCCTAGGGGCAGAATGCAGTCCTGTTCTTCTAAGATTTATTTCCCCACAGTCTGTACCCAGCGAATGGTTAAGATCGACAGCTGCCCATACCTGAGCTTCCTCAGCTGGGGCCCCCATTTTGTTGAATGGCCTGCTTGAGGAAGCCAGGAAGCCCCCCCCCCCGCTTCTGTGTAAAAGAATTGTTCAGGAGGGCATCTCTGCAAAAGGAACAAGGCTGTGGTATGGTAGAATGGAGGGTCCTTTATAAAAAGGGGACAGGATTTTAGTCTAGGTGGTCCAGCCGTGTCGGTCTGAAGCAGGAGAGCAAATTTAGAGTCCAGTGGCACCTTGAAGACCAACTAAGGTTTATTCAAGGTATGAGCTTTCGCGTGCAAGGCACACTTTTTCAAGTACCGTTTTTTTTAAAAAGCGTGCATGCACACAAATGCTCATACCTTGAATAAACCTTAGTTGGTCTTCAAATTGCCACTGGACTCTAAATTTGTTCTAGCCAGGGGTCATTTCCTGCAGGAGGGCACAGGAGCGGAGCTCCAGCAGTTAAGAGCCCAAGGGGTGGGCACATGCAACAAGCCCCACCCCCTGCTCCCAGCAGCCCTCAGTCAGAGTCCCTCTCCAGCCCCCTGGCCCAAGACAGTCCAGTGGCACCTTTAAGTTTTATTCAGGCACAAGCTCTCCCTCCTCTGCGAGGACAGATCTGCACGCCCCCCCCCAATAGCTAGCAATCCAAAACAGTCCAGTGGAGCCTGAGTGGTGGGTGTTGCCTTCTGACACACTTCCGGTGATGTCAGGGGGTGTGGCATATGCAAATAAGTCATGCCAATGAGCTATGCTAATGAGTTCCTGCACCTCTTTTTCTGCTAAATGACCCCTGGTTCTAGCATTTCAGTCTGTTCAGTTATCTTGTTCTTCCTGCATAACTTTCTACTTTTGTACTTCCATTTTCTGGCACTGTTTATGACATTTTGTACCTTTTGGTTTTTTTGCACCGTTTCTAATTTATTAAGTCCTGCTGGTGTCTGCTGGATGTCTCTAGCTCTTTGATTGCATGGCTCACACACTGTGCAATCCTCCTTGAGTCTTGGCAAGAAAAGGGGGCTACAAATAAAGTAATTTTTTTTGTAGAGAACTGCATATGGTCCTTTCAAATGATCGGGCTCACCAGTGGCCAGGAAGGCTGGTGAATTTATTATTATTATTTATTTATTACTTTCAACTTCTATACCGCTCCATTCCCGCAGGCTCGGAGCGGTTTACATTTGTAAATTACTTCTCCTATCTAAGGCCACAGTATATATAGGGGAAGGTGACTGCCTACCGGCACCCAAGCAGCAGGACTCTGTTGTTGTCGTCCGGCTCTTCAAGTGGGCTCTGTTGTTGTTGTTGGGCACTCCGAGTGTTGTTGTTCGGCTTTCCACCTCCTGGCGTCTCGGTACAGGTCTTATTACAGCGACTCCTTCCGGCAGTGCAGGTCTTATTACAGCGACTTCCTCCGGCGGGCTCCTCCTGGTGCGCGGCCACACGCCGACCGCAGCTCCGGCTCTTGTTCTGCTGGCTTTGCCGCGCCGCGCTGCGGCGCCATCGCGCTTCCACGATCCAGTCTCCGTCCGGATTCTGCTGCTCGACATCGGCCCTCCCTCTCATGATCTGTCTTAAGTTCACAGCATCAGCATTGCTGTCAGATGGCTGTCTAGCCTCTGCTTAAAAACCTCAAAAAACAACCCCAGAGCCCACCACCTCCTGAGGAAGCCTATTCCGCTAGGAACTGCTCTAACTGTCTGGAAGCTCTTCCTAATGTTTAGCCGAAAACTCTTCTGATTTAATTTCAACCCGATGGTTCTGGTTGGAAGCGGGGTGGCCGGAAGCAGGGGGCGGGGCTTTGTCATGTGCCCCCCCCGCATCTCACCCGGGGGAACTGCGATCCCCCACGATCCCCCCCGAATCAACCTCTGCATCTCACCTCTCAGTTGTCTCCTCTCCAGGCTAAACATCCCCAGCTCCTTCAGCCTTTCCCTGGCCCAGGTGGCTTTGGCATAACTCGGCGACAGAACAGATAGGGGAGCACTATGCTGCTACAGGAGTCGGCAGAGGTGTAGGCATTGCCCAAACAATAGCAAGTGCATGCCGGAAGATGACTGGGGGACTCAGGTCTGCCAGCCTCCAGGTGGAGTAGAAAATAGTCAGTGGCAACCGTGATATATTTACAAAGGGAATATCACTCTTTTATAGATTTTCAAAAACGAATACCAGAGGTCATTTCGGGGGGGGGGATTGCAGTTCCCCCGGGTGAGGTATGGGGGGATGGGGCACATGACGAAGCCCCGCCCCCTGCTTCCGACCGCCCTGCTTCCGGCCCTCATTCAGCCAGGAGGAGGCAGGATGGTGGCCGGGATCGTTGGGGGCGGGGTGTGTGACCTTATGACACACTTCCGGTGATGTCAGGGGGCGTGGCATATGCTAATGAGGTATGCTAATGTTCCCCTAGCTCTTTTTCTACGAAACGACCCCTGACGAATACTAATACAAATACATTTCTGTACCTTCATCCAAGAACAGTCATCAAAAAGTGATGCCACAATGTCAACAAGCACAGTCCAATAACCTAAAGTTCTTACAAACAGTGAACCTTCTTTGTGTCTTTCTTATACTAAGATCGGATTGTAGACGAATGGCAATAAAGGTGGCGAAGCTGCAGACAGGCTGGCTTACTCCGACACCTGTTTCGTAAGGCTTCTTCAGAGCAGAAGAAGTGTCAAGTCGACTCAGTGAACCCTTTCCTACTCAGCATTCATCCCCGCATGCTGTCTCTCTGTATCCAAGTCTTTGGGAGAAAGCTGAATAAGAGAAGATGTCACGGAGTGCGAGCGTTATGCAGAGAGTTTTTGGAAATCTATAAAAGAGTGATATTCCCTTCGTAAATATGTCACGGTAGCCATTGACTATTTTCTGCTCACTTCTCCTGGGTTGCCAGCCTGCAGGTGGTGGCTGGAGACCTCCTAGGATTACAACTCTTCTCCAGATGATAGA
>NW_015174865.1:250405-285839 GCF_001447785.1 Gekko japonicus | reverse complement strand
CAGCAGGAACAAATGGCCCTTTTGGAAGGTGGACTCTGTGGCATTATATCCCACTTAAGTCAGTCCTTCCCCTCCTCAAACTTTGCCCTCCTAAGGCTCCACCTCCCCCCCAAATCTCCAGGTCTTTCCCAACCTCTGCTCTAATCAAGCAGATCACAATATGTACGGTAGCTCTGCATCCTTTACAAGCATTCTTTACAACACACCCAAGGATGCCAACTTCCAGGTGGGACCTAGGGATCCCCCAGAATTACAGCTCAACCAGGGCTATTTTTGGGCAGGAACGCACAGGGATGGAGTTCCGGCTGGCTCCTGAGTTGGCCCCGCCCAGCAGGAACTCATTAGCATAATAGGCCACACCCAACAGCAGAAACTCACTAGGATTGGCCACATTAGGGGTGTGTGGCCTAACATGCAAAGAAGTTCCTGCTACAAAAAAAGCTCTGGGTTTTGACAACAAACAAGGTAAACAGAATAAGAAGCGAAAGGTGGGTGTGGCTGGATGACCACACTTCTGGTAACGTGGGGGTGCGGCCTAATATGCCAATGAGTGGTGCTGTCAGGGGTGTGGCCCAATATGCTAATGAGTTTCTGCTATTGGGTGTGACCTATTATGCTAATGAGTTCCTGCTGGGCTTTTTCTACAAACAAAGCCCTGAGCTCAACTGTAGACTACAGAGATCAGTTGCCCTGGAGAAAATGGCTGCTTTGGAGGGTGGACTCTATGGCATTGTGCCCCACTGAGGTCCCTGTCCTCCTCAGGCTCCATCCCCAAATCTCCATGAATTTCCGCAACTTGGAGCTGGCAACCTTATCCCCCACCCCCAATGGTGGCCAGGGGGACCTGTCAACCCTACAGACATCAATGTTACATTTTGCATCGGACTCAAACATACCGTGCATAATTTTAATGTTGTGATCACAATGCAGGGATGTGGTTGGTTTGTTTTTTGAAAGGCTGAAAAGCACTTAGAACCACTGACTGCCAGAGAGTGTTTTGCAGAGAACGATCAATAACTTTAATATTATGATGATAGACACCAAACTTGACACCGAGGACAAGAGGAATGGTTTTTGACCTTTCTCTGCCCAAGACCCTGGACAGCTGTTCCAAAGCAGACTGATGGGAGTTCTAGATTGTTTAGTTCTTTTCCTTACAATTTGTTATCTTTGCACTGGACCCCAGGTTGTGTTCAGTCCCACAACACAGTTGCCAGTCTGGGGATGTATGACGTAAGAACATAAGAGAAGCCAATGTTGGATCAGGCCAGTGGCCCATCCACTCCAACACTCTGTCACATAGTGGCCAAAAATACCAGGTGCCATCAGGAGGTCCAGCAGTGGGGCCAGGACACTAGAAGCCCTCCCACTGTTGCCCCCCCCCAAGCACCAAGAATACAGAGCATCACTTGCCCATCACTTGTCCACAATGACATGATGGATAGATAGATAGACAAACAGCTATCAAAGCCAATTTCAAGGCAGACGACATTCAGAGGTGGTTTGCCATTGCCTGCCAGTGCGTAGCACTCCAGTATTCCTTGGTAGTCTCCCATCCAAATATTGACCAGGGCCAAGGCTATTTAGCTTCCCAAATCTGGTGAGATCAGACTAGTTTGGGCTATCCAGGTTAGGGTGTGTATGATTTGGGGTGGTCCAAATCTCTTTTGGGGTGCAGAGGGCATGCCACTGCCCATCCTTCTTCAGGGGCATTGTATAGAAATATTGATTCCTATAAACCCCTGCCTCCCCCTGGAATGTGTCTCACTGATACCCTGCTGTGTTGATTTCCTGTTGAAGCCAAATAGAGAGGTCCAGATGGCCTCTATTGCCATGCCATAAAAACATTCCTTCACACCCCCATGCTGGAAGCTAGGCCAGCATGCCAGAAACCGCACGTAGCGCATGGAGAGGCTGGAGTTGGGGATCATTTGACTGCAGAGGGTGTTCCCCAGACCTAGCCTATCCCCCATCCATTGCCATGACAACCCAAAAGTTGGACACCCCCTTCCTACCCGTGATTGGCTGATGGCCACGGCTAGTCATGATTAGATTGGGGTTTTTAATTGTCTGACCCTTGGAGGAGAGCTCAGATTCTCTCTCTCTTCGGTTCCTGCAATCTCTGCTGCTCTGTGGACTTATCCCTGAAATGCTCTTGTCCTGCCATGTGGTCTGTGAGGCATCTTTCCAATATAATCATAGAGGCTTCCTGGGGTTATCTCAAATAGAAGGTCTTAGTGGCAGAACCAGTCTTTGGACCTGGCACTAGTACACAGCCCCTTACGGATTACCAGAGTATTGGGGTGTATGATTTGGAGTGGTCCAAAACTCATTTTGGGGTACAGCTAACCCCCGTTTCTTAATCTGCATTTCTTCTGGGGATACTCCACTTTGGAGCAGCTAGCACAACACCTGGGCTTTGGACCAGGGAACAGCCTAGGTACTCTTGTAGGGTACAGTCTCTTGAGTACAGGGGTGTAGCAATTGTGGTGGTGGTTGTTGTTCAGTCGCACAGTCGAGTCCGACTCTTCGCGACCCCATGGACCAGCTCCCGCCAGGCCCTCCTGTCTTCCGCCGTCCTCTGAAGTTGGCTCAATTTCATGTTCGTTGCATCGATGACACTGTCTAACCATCTCATCCTTTGCCGTCCCTGTCTTCTTTGACCTTCAATCTTTCCCAGCATCAGGGTCTTCTCCAATGTGGTGGTACAAAGCTTCTATTCAGGTGCAGAACTTTTTCAGTACCATCAATATTTGTGGTTGGATTTGCAAATAGGGAACCAGGAACTGCAGCTAAGGCACTGGGAATCAAGTTCGACCTTGTGGCAGATGACAGCCTCAACAATGTGGCCGGAAACGTCTTTTTTTCTGATGCCCCCTCCCTTTTAACATCATGTCTGATGAAGAATTCTGGAGAACCTGAAAGCTCACACACTGCTTTATAATTTGGTTAGTTTTAACTCGCGGGGGTTTTTTTGTTTTGTTTTTGAACCCTGCATATAGGAGTTCCTCTATATCCCCATCTGTGCTGTGCTGCTGTATGTGTAAAGGTAAAGGTAAAGGTTCCCTTGCTCAAAAGCCAGTCGAATCCGACTCTAGGGTTGCGGTGCTCATCTCCGTTTCAAAGCCGAAGAGCCAGCGCTGTCCGAAGACGTTTCCGTGGTCATGTGGCCGGCATGACTAAACACCAAGGTGCACGGAACGCTGTTACCTTCCCACCGAAGTGGTCCCTATTTATCTACTTGCAATTTCTTGCTTTCGAACTGCTAGGTTGGCAGAAGCTGGAACTAGAGACAGGAGCTCACCCTGTCTTGCGGCACCCGGGTCTTGAACCACTGAAAAACTTCTCAAGTCTTCAATGTTCTTTCATTCAAAGGAGACCAACCCAGATAGCGCTACCCCTTGGACTTTCCCCCTTCACTGGAGTTTCTCCTCACTTGAAGAACTGGGGCGCATGTATCGATATGTCCATATTGAAGGGCAGTGGTAAATGCTTTGCAAACAGAGTTCCTCAGATTCTATAAAGTCATGAACCTGTGTGAAGCTGATTTGGTCTATCCAGGTAAATTCTGACTGGCAGCGGCTCGCCCGGGTTCCAGGTGGAAATTTTTCACATCACCTACTGCTTGGTCCTTTTAACTGGAGATACCAGGGATTGAACCTGGGTCCTTCTGCAATGCCAAGCAGATGCTCTACTGGGTCAATCCCTTGTCCTGTCTGAGGCCCTGGAGAGGCATTGCAGTCAGTAAAGAAAATTTTGGAATGGATGCTATGTTTGTAAGCCCACCATTAAGCACTTCTTTAAGGAGAAGGCTGTGGTGCGGCGGCAGAGCACTGCTGTCTAAAGAGAAAGTGTCAGGTTTGATCCTGAGCATTTTGCGTTAAAAGAGACACCAGGTGTTGGGAAAGATTTTTCTGTGCCGGAAAGCTGCTGCCAGAGAGGAGAGAGAGTTCTGATCTAGGCGGGTCAATGGCCTGGCTAAGTACAAAGCAGCTTCATATTTTCCTTTCCAGGGTTTTTTTCTTTTTTGGAAAAAGGGGCCGGAACTCTCAAGAGGGACGTGAAGTTTTCAATCTGTATACTGAAAACTCATGACCTTTTAAACTTTTAAAAAAGAATTTTGTCGAAGAGAACATAAGAACATAAGAGATGCCAATGTTGGAGGATCAGGCCAAAGGCCCATCCAGTCCAACACTCTGTGTCACACAGTGGCCAGAAATACCAGTGCCATCAGGAGGTCCACCAGTGGGACCAGGACATTAGAAGCCCTCCCACTGTTGACCCCCCCCAGCACCAAGAAGACAGAGCATCACTTGCCCCAGAGCCCCTAGCTATACCTTGTGGCTAATAGCCACTCATGGACCTCTGCTCCATATGCTTATCTAATTCCCTTTTGAAGCCGTCCATGCTTGTAGCCGCCACCACTTCCTGTGGCAGTGAATTCCATGTGTTTATCACTCTTTGGGTGAAGAAGTCCTTCCTTTTATCCGTTCTAACCCGACCACTCAGCAATTTCATGGAGTGCCCACAAGTTCTTGTATTGTGAGAAAGGGAGAAAAGCACCTCTTTCTCTACCTGCTCTTTCCCATGCATAATCTTATAAACCTCAATCATGTCACCCCTCAGTCGTCGTTTCTCCAAGCTAAAGAGCCCTAAGCGCCTTAACCTTTCCTCATAGGGAAAGTGTTCCAACCCTTTTATCATTCGAGTTGCCCTTTTCTGCAAGAGGTTCTGGAACTTCGTGTTCCCCCAGAAAAAAAGCCCTGTTTCCGTAACTGAGCATAGGAAGGAAAGCTTTTCCAGACACAGTTAGAAAACCTTTCCCTGCAAAACTGAATTATTCAAGGGGGCTTTTCTATGCAGACAATAGGGCAGCATTGTTCAAAATGATTCACAAAAGTTACTTGGATACATTATTAGGGACTGTCGTCTCTACTACTGTGTATAGTTTGCTGCTAAATTGGACCCTACTGTGTAACTTTGAGTCATTTAATGCGTCATATTAACAATTTGCTTTGCTTCAGTTCTGTTTTTTTAAATCTCTGGCTGGTTCTACAATCCCAAATCCTATTTCACTGTTTATTGGCGTCCCATCTTGTCGACTGTATCGACTCCTCTGTGTAATCCGCTTTGAGTCCCAGCGAGAAGGGTGGACCATACATAATGCAAATAAATACATAAATTCTTTTTGCAAAAACAATGACATTAAGTGCCCAGGAAGCCAATTAGAAAGAAAAACTGGTGACAACCTTCTTCGCTAGATCATTTACAACTGCAGTCCTAAAAACATGCCTGGAGGTCTTCTTGAAATCTAAGTAAACACAGTTAAGTGCCAGGTGTATATTTTGCTCACAGAAGGTTCCAGGTTCAGCCCTAGGCATTTCTAGCTGGAAAAAAAAAAGATCTCAGGTTCCAGGAAGGATCCCACTCGACCAGAGTCAGAGCAAATTGTTTGGATCTGGGTAGGCCATTGATTTGACTCAGCATGTGGCAACTTCCTGTGCTCTTCATCTGTTATGAGGGAATAATTGTACCCTGTTTCACAACGAAAGATGACAAAACAAGCCGTGTCAAGTTCATAATCCCTTCTTGTTGTTTTTAATGCCACACATCATGTAATAATGGAATGACTGTGCCTCTTAGCTGAACAGAGCAGTTAATAAAACAGCCATGATATGGATTGATTTCTGCTCCCATAACGCTAAGAATCTAGTCCCAAGCAGTGTTCCCTCTAAGCTGAGTTAGTATGAGCTAGCTCACAGTTTTTTAGCCTCCAGTTCACACCTTTTTGTCTACGCTCAGGAAGGATGCCTCCAGAGTCCAGAGCAAACTCATTGATGCAGTAGCCAAATCGCTTGCTCACAACTTTAGTGCCAGTAGCTCACAAAGTAGAATTTTTGCTCGCAGGACTCCACAGCTTAGAGGGAGCATTGGTCCCAAGATAGTTTTCTTCAGCTTGATTTCAAAACTACACACTTGGATACAGTTACACCACTTGCTTTGAATTTTTAACACAAGTGGGCTGTGGTTAAAGCACTAGGCTAGGATCTGGAAGCCACAGGTTCAAATCCCCACTCTACCACAGAAGTAGGTATTAAGTCATGAGCTTAACAAGAGTCAGAGAGTGATTTCAGCAAGAATGCGACTTTTATTCTTCTGCTTCAATACTTCTCCAACACGGTACAACATCAGTCAGCTAGAACAGCTTTAATATTGCAGCTGCTCTGTATTTAAACATTCCTGGCTAATATAGCCACGCCTACTGTACAATTACCAACCTATCAGGTTGAACAGATAACGACCAATCACAAGCGCTCCCGCTCTGTGAAGTGATTGGATGACACATACTGGGCTAGTGCTCCTATTGGTTACATTAGGATCCTAGCCCAGGCCGAAGCTTTACATTGCACTTCAATGAGATGTTTCACATACACCAAGTTCCATACAGTTCATGCATTCAAGTCCATCTGAATACATAACAGTAGGGATGCCAGCTTCCAGGTGGGACCTGGGGATCCCCTGGAATGGCAGCTCATCTCTGGACTACAGAGATCAGTTCCCCTGGAGGGGTGAATACTTTGGAGGGTGGATTCTATGGCATTGTACCCTACTGAAGTCCCTATCCTTTCAAGGCTCCATCCCCAAATCTCCAGGAATTTCCCAACTTGGATCTGGCAACCCTACCCCCCCATCCCCTGCCAGCGGCCAGGGGGGAACTGGCAACCCCAACTCCTTGGGTAACGTTGGCCAAACACTCTCTCAGCATAACCTCCCTCATGGGATTGTTGTTGTGAAGATAAAATGGAGGCAGGGAAACCAATGTTGTAAGCCCCTCTGGGTCCCCATTGGGGGAAAAGCGGTGGACAAATATCTGAATAAATACAATTTTACAATTGCATAAAGAATAAGGCATCAGAATCAGTGAATGATTAAAATTAGCTCTGCTACTACTACTACTACTACTACTACTACTGGAAGGCCAGATACTGAAGCTGAACTTCAAATACTTTGGCCACCCAATGAGAAGGGAGCACTCGCTGGAGAAGACCCTGATGCTGGGAAAGATTGAAGGTCAAATAAGAAGGGGACGGCAAAGGATGAGATGGTTAGACAGTGTTATCGAGGCAACAGACATGAAATTAAGCAAACTCCGGAGCACGACGGAAGACAGGAGGGCCTGGCGTGATGTGGTCCATGGGGTTGCGAAGAATCGGACTTGACTGTGCGACTGAACAACAACAACAACAACAACTACTGCAGCTAATAATCCCAGTAGTCAGTTTTGATCCCACAGGGGCTTGGGAGTGGCATACATGCTCATCTCCTCTGTTCACAGCAACCCTGTAAAGTAGATTACCTCAAGGTGGGACGTGGGGATCCCCTAGACTTACAGGTCATCTCCAGACTACGGAAACCAGTTCCCCTGGAGAAAATGCCTGCTTTGGAGGGTGGACTCTCTGTGGCACTGTGCCCCACTCAGGTCCCTGTCCTCCCCAGGCTCCACCCCCAAATCTCCAGGCGTTTCCCAACCTGGATCTGGCAACCCTGCCCTCCCCCATCTCCCACTGGTGGCCAGGGGGGGAACCTGGCAACCCTAATTACTGAGCCCCTAGCCAATGAGGTCAGCTAAATGGCACACTGAGGCTGCTAATCGCACCTTCACCATCATGGAATGTTTTCATGCTATCACATTCATTCATTGGGGTTGCCAGGTCCCCCCTGGCCACCAGCAAGGGATGGAGGGGTAGGGTTCCGACGTCCAGGTTGGAAACTCCTGGGGCTTTGGGGAGGGCAGGGACCTCAGTGGGGGACAATGCCCTCCAGTGCGATCCATTTTCTCCAGGGGAACTGATCTTTGTGGTCTGGAGCAATGTTCCCTCTAAGCTGTGGAGTCTCATGAGCAAGAATTCTACTTTGTGAGCTACTGGCATTAAAGTTGTGAGCAAGAGATTTGGCTCCTGCGTAAATTAGTTTGCTCTGGAGCCCTCCTTCCTGAGCCAAGACAAAAATGTGTGAGCCGGAGGCTAAAAAACTATAAGCTAGCTCACACTAACTCAGCTTAGAGGGAACACTGGTCTGGAGATGAGCTGTAAATCAGGGGGATCCCCCAGGCAGTGTTCCCTCTAAGCTGAGTTAGGGTGAGCTATCTCACAGTTTTTTAGCCTCCAGCTCACAGATTAATGCCAGTAGCTCACAAGGCAGAATTTCTGCTCACAAGGCTCCACATTTTAGAGGGAGCATTGCCTCCAGGTCCCACCTGGAGGCTGGCATCCCTATATGTAGGTCTGAGGTTGGCACCAGGCCCCCATCTCCATGGAAACGAGACACCCAGGGATCACAGCGCCTCCACCGCCCCTCGCTTCCGCGTCCCCCTCCCCTCTCCCGCGCTGCGATTGGCCGGCGCGGAGGGTGGAGGCGGGGCCGGAAGTGGGAGCCAGGGGTTGCCATGGGGGCGGCGGCGGCGGCGGCAGCTGCTGCGGTCGGGGGTCGATGCCGGTGTTGCGGGAGGGAGCGGTGCCAGGCGGACCCGTGCGGGGTCCTGTGCCTCCTGCTCACCTACCTCAGCGTGGGCTACGCCGACTACGTCGTCCTGGAGCACGTCCTGCTGCAGCCGGGTTTCCGGGCTAGGTAGGGCGCTTTGCACACCCTCAGGAGCGCGGCGGCCTGGGAGGGGACGGAAGCGGGAGGCACTCTGCACGTGAGCAGGGGCACTTTGTCTTTAGGCCCGTTTTTGGTTGTTTTTCTTTTAAGGCATTTTTTTGGTATTGTTTTTGCCCTTGGGGGAAAAGGCATCTGCCCTACTTAAGCTCTTGGGCCCTTTTGGGGGAGGATTTCTTTAGCGTTGCAGCGGGTGAAAAAATTCCACCATGTGTTCAGGGTTACTTAGCTCCTAGATCCTGTATATTTTTAAAAGGCTGTCTTGCATATGTCGTCTTTAGGCCTTTTCCTTGAATGCTGATTTGTTTGTCCTGTGCTTCTCTCCCCCCCCCCCCCCCCCCGGGCTAGGGACCCTAAGCTGCTTACAGTATCTTACATATTATTGCAGCGACAACCCTGTGAGGTGGGATAGTTTGAGGGAGGGTGACTGGGCCAAGGTCACCCAGCAAACCTCTGTGACAGAGTAGGGATTCGAACCTGGGTCTCCCAGATTTATTTTATTTACGTCATTGATGGCCCACATTTCGTGCTAATGACACTCCAGCCAGTGCACCATGCTGGTTATTTTATGCTTAGAGGGAGGAAAGCATTGGTTTGGTGGTTTGGTATTGTGGTGAAGAGCGCGGATGCTAATCTGGGAGAACCGGGTTTGAGTCCCCACTCCCCCACATGCAGCGGCTGGTGTGACCTTGGGTCAGTCACAAGTTCTCTTGGAGCTGTTCTCTCAGGAGCAGTCCTCGAAAGAGCTCTCTCAGCCCCACCTACCTCACAGGGTGTCTGTTGTGGGGAGGGGAAGGGAAAAGAGTTTGTAAGCTGCTCTGAGACTCCAAGTGAAGGGGCGGGGGAGAAATCCAATCTCTTCTTCTTCTTCCTCCCCCTTTTCCTCTTCCTCTTCATCAGAGGTGTTGCGACTTGTTGGTGGAAAGTGCCATGAAGTTGCGGCTTGAGTCATGGCAACCAAATAAGGATTTCAAGGAAAGAGACACATAGAGGTAGTTTACCATTCCCTTCCTCTGCATAGCGACCCTGGACTTCCTTGGTGGTCTCCCATCCAAATACCAACCAGGGCCAACCCTGCGTAGCTTCCAAGATCTGACAAGATTGGGCTAGCCTGGCCCGTCCAGGTCAGGGCAGGATAACTTTAGGGACTTTGTTTTGTAAAGGAAGAGTCTTTCCTCCTCAGAAGAGGTAAAAGACCCTGGCAGATGTTCAGTGTCACTTTTACTGTAGATCTATTTTTAGGGACTCATTCTTTCCCCTTTGAAAAGAACTCTTTGTACGCACAAGGGCACTGGCACCCTCAGGCCCTTGGAGAGATGCAAGTGACTTCTCACACGTATATGGACACTTTGCCCTTTCTTTTCAAAAGTACAAAGCGCTGTTATGCATCATTTTATCTTAAGCCCTTCCTTGAACGATTTGTCTGGGTGGGAGAAGAACTCTGCACAAGCTCAGGAGCCTGTTGTCGTTAGTTTCAGGAAAAAGGATCTGATTGAAGGGGGTGGTGGTGATGATGGAACGGAATGGAACTCTGCACGTTCTCACAGGTACTCCACGTTAGGTGACCAAGTGTCCTATCCAAAAGGGGGCAGTGCTAATATCACAAGTGGAAGGAGAGTTTAGGGTAGAGCTACAGTGTTTAAGGTGTGTATGTGGATGGGGCGATTTAATTAGCTGCATGCTAAGATCTGGAGAACTCTGTTGCCAATACCACGTGACAACTGGGACTTGTGGTTTTTGCTTTTCAGACAGCATCTCCCCACACACCAACCCCAGGCCATTATTTTTTTAAAGACAGATATTTTCAGAGAAGCTTGTTCAGCACAGTTTTTGAAACACAACTCCCCATCGGGTGCTGCCAACCCATTGGGTGCCCCTGAAGTAGCTTCTTGGATCCTGGCCATAAAAATTTATATCCTCCCTTTTCTTCCAGGAAGAAACCCAACTCTGGCTGCATTAGTAAGCTGATCCCTGCTCGGCTTTCAGAATATGCTATTTGCAACCTGATCATAGAAGTTTTGGCGATCATAACAATGATGAAGCAGGGATAGAAAGAACTCTCGGATTTCATGGCGTTGGCCTCCTGGGGAAATATTGTGGGGGAGGAAAGAAAGCTGGCAAGCCGCCGCTGATCTTGTTGCTTCCTTTTCTGTCGCAGCCTTTGGTGTCCGTTCCACGCCGTGGCGTTCAACTTCATTGTTGTCATGCTGCTTGCCAGTCACACGCGGGCTGTCTTTGCAGACCCAGGTAAGAACCTTATCTTTTGTCCTTGGAACTGGAAGGCCCCCAGGGCCCTGTCTGTATTGTCCCTGGATCACACCAAAAAAACACAAATGTGGTTCCTCTCAAATGTATACGCACTTATCCTATAGAACTCCTTGCCACAAGAGGAGGAGGAGATTGGATCTATACCCCGCCCTTCACTCAGAGTCTCAGAGCGGCTTACAATCTCCTTTCCCTTCCCTTCCCCACAACAGACACCCTGTGAGGTAGGTGGGGCTGAGAGAGCTCTTTTGAGAACTGCCCTTTCAAGGACAGCTCTTGTCAGAACTGTGGCTTGCCCAACGTCACCCAGCAGCTTCAAGTGGAGGAGTGGGAAATCAAACCTGGTTCTCCCAGATTAGAGTCCGTGCTCCTAACCACTACACCAAACTGGCTGTCATTGGAGGCTGTTAGCTTATGTAGGCATGTCCAGAGGCTGGGACGAGCCAGTCCTCTGGCTTGCATGCCACTGCCACTCACCTGGGCTTTGGGGTTGTGGGCCATGGCTCGCGCCAGCCTGGAAAACATGGGAGCAGCCCTGAGTGCTAGAAGTGTCCGAGGTAAAATCGGGGAGTTGGAGTGCTTGGTGTCGGAGGGAAAAATAGACATTGTGGGTATTTCTGAAACTTGGTGGGATGAGGAAAATCAGTGGGACACAGTGATTCCCGGTTATATATTATATCGGAAGGATAGGGGGGGAAGGGTTGGAGGTGGGGTAGCTCTGTATGTCAGAGAGGGTATAAAGTCTAGAAAGATTGAGAGGCTAAGTGAATTGGATTCGCTTCTGGAAGTTCTATGGGTTGAAATAGGGGGGCCAAAAGGAAACTTAACACTGGGAGTTTGTTATCGCCCACCAGATCAAAAGATAGAGGAGGATTATAAAATGATGAATGCCTTAAAGATAGCAACTAGACAAAAACACTGTGTAATAATAGGTGATTTTAACTACCCACACATTGATTGGGTCAATATGTGTTCTAGCCGGGAAAAAGAGATTGAGTTTCTAGACACTCTAAATGACTGTGCTATGGAGCAGATGGTCACGGAACCTACCAGGGGAGAGGCGATCCTTGATTTGGTCCTAAGTAACACTCAAGACCTGGTGAGAGATGTAAAAGTGATTGCACCACTTGGAAACAGTGATCATAATGTTGTTGAGTTCATCATTCGTACAAATAGAGAATTGGCCAAAAAGACTCACACAACCATTTTTAACTTTAAAAGGGGTAATTTCTCTGATATGAGGGGACACGTGGGGAGGAAACTGAAAGGAAAAGTAGAAAGGGTCAAAACAATTGGGGAAGCTTGGGATCTATTTAAAACTACGATCCTAGAAGCTCAAAAAATATATATTCCGCAGGTTAGGAAAGGCACAAACAGGTATAGGAAAAAGCCTGCATGGTTAACAAACAGAGTAATGGAGGCTGTAAAAAGTAAAAAGAATTCCTTTAAGCAGTGGAAAGCTAGTCACAGTGAGGCTGATAAAACGGAACACAGGCTATGGCAAATAAAATGCAAGTCTGAGGTCAGGCAGGCAAAAAGGGAATATGAGGAGCATATAGCAAAAAACGTAAAAACCAACAATAAAACTTTCTTCAAATACATTAGAAACAGGAAACCAGCCAGGGAGGCAGTGGGGCCCTTGGACGACCAAGGGGTAAAAGGAGTATTGAAGGATGATAGGGAAATGGCTGAGAAGCTAAATGCATTTTTTGCCTCCGTCTTCACTGTGGAAGATGAGAAGTGCTTGCCCACTCCAGAACCACTGATTTCAGGAGGGGTGTTGGAAGACCTGAGTCAGATTGAGGTGATGAGAGAGGAGGTCCTAAAACTGATAGACAACTTAAAAACTGAAAAATCACCAGGCCCAGATGGCATACATCCGAGAGTTCTGAAAGAACTCAAATGTGAACTTGTAGATCTCCTGACAAAGATATGTAATCTTTCCTTAAAATCTGCCTCCATTCCTGAGGATTGGAAGGTAGCTAATGTCACTCCCATCTTTAAAAAGGGTTCCAGAGGAGATCCGGGAAATTACAGGCCAGTCAGTCTGACGTCGATACCGGGTAAATTGGTGGAAACCATTATTAAGGAAAGAATTAGTAGGCACATAGATGAACAAAACCTATTGAGGCAGACTCAGCACGGTTTCTGTAAGGGAAGATCTTGTCTCACTAACCTGTTAGTGTTCTTTGAGGGGGTGAACAAACATGTGGACAAGGGGGATCCAATAGATATTATTTACCTTGACTTCCAGAAAGCTTTTGATAAAGTTCCTCATCAAAGGCTCCTAAGTAAGCTCAAAAATCATGGGATAGAAGGACAAGTCCTTTTATGGATCAAAAACTGGCTAGTTCATAGAAAACAGAGAGTGAGTGTAGGTGGGCAATTTTCTCAGTGGAGGGTGGTAAGCAGTGGGGTACCGCAGGGATCAGTACTTGGTCCACTGCTTTTTAACTTGTTCATTAATGATTTGGAGATGGGAGTAAGCAGTGAAGTGGCTAAATTTGCGGATGATACAAAGTTGTTCAGGGTGGTGAAAACCAGTGAGGATTGTGAGGCACTCCAAGGGGATCTGTCAAGGATGGGCGAGTGGGCGTCAACATGGCAAATGGGGTTCAATGTGGCCAAGTGCAAGGTGATGCACATTGGAGCCAAAAATCCTAAATATAAATACACATTGATGGGGTCTGAACTGGCAGAGACTGAGCAAGAGAGAGATCTTGGAGTTGTAGTGGATAACTCACTGAAAATGTCGAGACAGTGTGTGACTGCAATAAAGAAGGCCAATGCTATGCTGGGGATTATTAGGAAGGGTATTGAAAACAGATCAGCCAATATAATAATGCCCCTATATAAATCAATGGTGAGACCTCATTTGGAATACTGTGTGCAGTTCTGGGCACCACACCTTAAAAAGGATATTATAGCTTTGGAAAAAGTGCAGAAAAGGGCAACTCGAATGATAAAAGGGTTGGAACACTTTCCCTATGAGGAAAGGTTAAAGCGCTTAGGGCTCTTTAGCTTGGAGAAAAGACGACTGAGGGGTGACATGATCGAGGTTTATAAGATTATGCATGGGAAAGAGCAGGTAAAGAAAGAGGTACTTTTCTCCCTTTCTCACAATACAAGAACTCGTGGGCACTCCATGAAACTGGAGAGCGGTCGGGTTAGAACGGATAAAAGGAAGTACTTCTTCACCCAAAGAGTGATTAACACATGGAATTCACTGCCACAGGAAGTGGTGGGTGCTACAAGCATGGACGGCTTCAAAAGGGAATTAGATAAGCATATGGAGCAGAGGTCCATCAGTGGCTATTAGCCACAAGGTATAGATAGGGGCTCTGGGGCAAGTGATGCTCTGTCTTCTTGGTGCTTGGGGGGGGGGTCAACAGTGGGAGGGCTTCTAATGTCCTGGCCCCACTGCTGGACCTCCTGATGGCACTGGTATTTCTGGCCACTGTGTGACACAGAGTGTTGGACTGGATGGGCCTTTGGCCTGATCCAACATTGGCGTCTCTTATGTTCTTATGAGTGGGCCTGCATTGACAGCAGTGGTGCTGAGGCCCCAACTGACACGTCACTCTGGCTAGGTGCCCTGCCCTCCCTTTCGCTGTACTTGAAGGAAAATGCAAGAATATTCCTTTCATAGATAGGCTTTGTACCTGCCCATCAAGGGAGGCTGAGACTACAGAGCCCATGTTTTTTTGTGTGCCCGTATTATAAGGTGGCACGTAATAAGATCATCCCTCTGTTGATAGAAAAAATTCCGGGCTTTCTGAAAAAGCTAGACTTGAGTTTCTTCTATCTGATAGAAGTCCCGAGATCACCTATCAAGTAGCCAGTTTCTGTATGGCGATACTCAGGTTATGGAAATTTTATGGTAGTTAGGTAGTTACGGTAGTGAGACATTAGATTAGATTTTAATCTGCTTTTCATGTTTTATTGGTGTATTTAAAAATTTTGGACTGTTGTAAAGGTGTACTGGGGCTGCGGTGGCTCAGTGGTTAAGACGCTGAGCTGCAGACCGGAAGGTCAGTAGCTCGGCAGTTCGAGACCCGAGTGCCGCATGACGGAGTGAGCTCCCGTCTCTGGCCCCGGCTCCTGTCAACCTAGCAGTTCAAAAGCAAGAACTTGCAAGTAGATAAATGGGTACCGCTTCGGTGGGAAGGTAACAGCACCTCGTGCGCCTCGATGCCTAATCATGCCGACCACATGACCACGGAGAAGTCTTCAGACAGTGCTGGCTCTTTGGCTTGGAAACGGAGATGAGGACCGCCCCCTAGAGCTGGATTTGACTGGCTTTCGAGCAAGGGAAACCTTTACTTTTACGTAAAGGTAAAGGTTCCCTTGCTCGAAAGCCAGTCGAATCCGACTCTAGGGTTGCGGTGCTCATCTCCGTTTCAAAGCTGAAGAGCCAGCGCTGTCCGAAGACATTTCCGTGGTCATGTGGCCGGCATGTCTAAACACCAAGGTGCACGGAATGCTGTTCCTTTCCCACCGAAGTGGTACCTGTTTATCTACTTGCAATTTCTTGCTTTCGAACTGCTAGGTCGGCAGGAGCTGGAACTAGAGATGGGAGCTCACTCCGTCATGCGGCACACTCGGGTCTCGAACTGCTGAACTACCGACCTTCTACAGCCTATAGTTCAGCGTCTTCACCACTTGAGCCACCGCAGCTCCTTGTACCTTTACGTAAAGGTGTACTTTTTTTTTTTTAAATGACTGGTCTAAGGACCGTGACACTGAACTGAACTGAATTGGCACGGCCATTTGCAGCGAGCAACGGGCTGACGTGGCCACGCCCCCGCAGCAGAGTGGAGGGCTGGGGAGGCCTGATAGGGAAGGGGCAGCCTGGAACCTCCAGGGGATCCTGCCAAGTCTCACCACCAAGAGCAGGCATTGGGGGGGGGGGGTAGTCTGGCAAGGTCAGGAAATGAGTGGTTGGAGTCAGGCAAGCGAAGCCTGAGATAGTTAGGCCTCACCTGCACTGAGCCTAGGAGGAACTCCTGGCCAAGGCTTGTGTATTGGCAGGATGACACAAAGAAGAAGAGTGGATTTATACCCCGCCCTTCACTACCCAAGGGAGTCTCAGAGCGGCTTACAAACTCCTTCCCCTCCCCACAACAGCCACCCTGTGAGGTAGGTGAAGCTGAGAGAGCTCTTGACAGAAACTGCTCTTTTTCAAAAACAGCTCTTATCAGAGCTATGGCTTGCTCAAGGTCATCCAGCCAGGTGCAAGTGGAGGAGTGGGGAATCCAACCTGGTTCTCCCAGATTAGAGTCGGCGCTTCTAACCACTACACCAAAAGAGGGAACCAAGGAAGTAAGTGAGCCCCCCACCGGCAAGGTGGAGGACTGGGGAAAGATTGAAACCCCCACGTGTTCCGAGGGGCAAAGGGGACTCTAACCCACCATGCTGGGCAATATAGGGGACTTCAGCGCGGGCAGTTCTGTGGCTTTGGTGTGACATCTGGCACATCAGCCAGTCCATCCCACAGGGCTTTAGAAAGGAATTAAACGCACGCATGAAGCAGGGTAGGCTTATCTCTAGCTGCTGTGAATTGTGATGGCGACACAGAACCTCGGCGTGCAGAGGTAGTCGTTTGTTTTGGAAATAAATAACATTGTTTCCAACTTCCAAGGCGCTTTGCTCACCTTTTCTCAGTACAGTTGTCCCCGTTATGATTTGATGTCCACACACTGAAGATGGTGGTCGAAAGCGCTGTCAGGTTTCAGCTGACTTTCGCTACCCTGTAGGGTTTTCACGGCAAGAAACTAATGGGGGTGGTTTGCCAGTGCCTGCCTCTGCATAGCAACCCTGGACTTCTTTGGTGGGCTTTCATCCAAGTACTAACCATAAGAGAAGCCAATGTTGGATCAGGCCAATGGCCCATCCAGTCCATCACTGCCACACAGTGGCCAAAAATACCAGGTGCCATCAGGAGGTCCAGCAGCGGGGCCAGGACACTAGAAGCCCTCCCACTGTTGCTCTCCCCCCCCCCAAGCACCAAGAATACAGAGCATCACTTGCCCCAGACCGAGAGTTCCTATCTGTACCTTGTGGCTCATAGCCGCGGATGGGCCTCTGCTCCATACGTTTATCCAATTCCCTCTTGAAGCCGTCCATGCTTGTAGCTGCCACCCCCTCCTGTGGCAGTGAATTCCATGTGTGAATCACCCTTTGGGTGAAGAAGGACTTCCTTTTATCTGTTCTAACCCGACCGCTCAGCAATTTCATGGAGTGCCCACGAGTTCTTGCATTGTGAGAAAGGGAGAAAAGGACTTCCAACCCTTTTATCATTCTAGTTGCCCTTTTCTGCACTTTTCCCAATGCTATAGATCCTTTTTGACACTAGAAGCCCTCCCACTGCTCACCCCCCCCCCAGGCACCAACCAGGGCTGACCCTGCTGGTTGACCATTGTGCATCAGTTCAGGTGATGTTGCAGATAGAGCCGGCCAAAGGCCATTGAGGGAGTACATGGTAGAGGTAGGATTGGAACCAGGGATTCACACAGTTCACTGTCCAGATTTTGATTGTACCACCTTTGCCTGAGACAGAGGCTAAGTTACAGGGTGGACTGCTTTCCCGGGGCTTCCAAGAGGCACCTACTTATTTATTATTTGTTTGCTGTATTTATATCTCACCATTCTCCCTAACAGGGACCCAAAGCAGCTCACATCGTTCTCCTCTCCTCCTTTTTATCCTCACAACAACCCTGTGAGGTAGGTTGGGCTGAGAGAGTGTGACTAGCTCAAGGTCACACAGCAAGCTTCCACGGCAAAGTGGGGGGATTCGAACCTGGGTTTCCCAAATTTTAGGCTGACACTTTAAACACTACCTCCCACCAGCTCTGATGGTCTCTGTTGAAAACAGCATACCGGTCTGAGTCAGCAATGCAGTTCTTCACATTCCTAATGCTACTGGAAGCCCTCCCCTCTCCCCCCCCCCCCGGTTGTTTTGTTGTTTCGCTGCTCAAGTCCGACTCTTCACGACCCCATGGACCACATCACGCCAGGCCCTCCTGTCTTCTGTCATGCTCTGAAGTTGGCTCAATTTCATGTTCGTTGCATCGATGACACTGTCTCACCATCTCATCCTTTGCTGTCCCCGTCTTCTTTGACCTTCAGTCTTTCCCAGCATCAGGGTCTTCTCCAGTGAGTGCTCCCTTCTCATTTGGTGGCCAAAGTATCTGAGCTTCAGTTTCATTATCTGGCCTTCCAGGGAACAGTCAGGGTTGATTTCTTTTAGGATTGACTGATTTGATCTCCTTGCAGTCCAAGGGACTCTTGAGAGTCTTCTCCAGCACCATAGTTCAAAAGAATCTACTTTTGCAAAAGCCGAGTTCCTGTGGGTGTCTCCCCCTACCCTAACTAATCAAAGGGCTGCAGACCTGCTGACAAGATTCTGCCCGGCCAGTCCAAGCGCTTAGTTGATGGATTAGGAGTCAGAGACGGCTGTGAAATCTGATTAGGTCAGATGTTGTGGTTGCGTTCCCGTTCTAAGAGGCTCCCAATGATCTGTTCTAATTGAGCCTGGCACTTAAAGGCCGTTTCTTCAGTGCCAGGAACAATTCAGAGTGCCCAGCAGCCTCCACTCCCTGGTTCTCTGAAGCCGCCCTGGCACTTAAAGACCCATCTGTCTGTGCCATGTGCAGACGTCCTCCTCCTGCCCCGTTAGCGACAGCATCAACAAAAAATGAGTAAAAAGTAGGGAGGCAGGGAACGGGCAGACTTGGGGTTCTTTCTTGAGGGGGAGGAGGACACACTGATATGCTTGCGTTCCTCTTCCCACAATCCCTGGAGGCAGGGAATTGTTTGCACATTCCGTCTCGGTGGGAGGAGGAGACCGTCCCTCAGTCTAGATCAGGGGTGTCAAACATGCGGCCTGGGGGCCGGATCAGGCCCCCGGAAGGTTTCCATCAGGCCCGCAGTGGAACTGGCCATCTCCCGCTTCAAGTTCTGCTGCTGCTGCATCATAGCTTGCTTCCCCAGACTCTTAATCACTCAGCCATTTCATGTTTTGACCTGGGTCCTAGACTCAGAACTCTGAGATTTTTGTGGCAAATGTCAATAAATCAAAAGTAGCTGCATGTGAAGGAGTGGGGAATCATAAGAACATAAGAGACGCCAATGTTGGATCAGGCCAAAGGCCCATCCAGTCCAACACTCTGTGTCACACAGTGGCCAGAAATACCAGTGCCATCAGGAGGTCCACCAGTGGGGCCAGGACATTAGAAGCCCTCCCACTGTTGACCTCCCCAAGCACCAAGATGACAGAGCATCACTTGCCCCAGAGTCCCTATCTATAACTTGTGGCTAATGGCCACTGATGGACCTCTGCTCCATATGCTTATCTAATTCCCTTTTGAAGCCGTCCATGCTTGTAGTCGCCACCACCTCCTGTGGCAGTGAATTCCAAGTGTTAATCAGTCTTTGGGTGAAGAAGTACTTCCTTTTATCCGTTCTAACCCGACCGCTCAGCAATTTCATGGAGTGCCCACGAGTTCTTGTATTGTGAGAAAGGGAGAAAAGTATCTCTTTCTCTACCTGCTCTTTTCCATGCATAATCTTGTAAACCTCGATCATGTCACCCCTCAGTCGTCTTTTCTCCAAGCTAAAGAGCCCTAAGCGCTTTAACCTTTCCTCATAGGGAAAGTGTTCCAACCCTTTTATGCATCATTTGGGCAGAGAGAGTCCTGCAGCAAGCGGTTTAGAACTACTGTTCTCTCCATGCTTGGCAGTCACCCTTCCCTCCCTGAATCTGATGAGGTGTCACTGGTCAGCCTGAATTAGCCGATGCTCAACCGGCTGATGCTGGTAACACTCCTGTCAACGATTCTGAGGTGGCAGAAGCAGGTCATAGAATCATAGAGTTGGACGGGATCTCCAGGGTCAGCTAGTGCAACCCCCTGCACAGTGCAGGAAATTCACAAATACCTCCCCCCCCCTTCCACACCCCCAGTGACCCCCTGCTCCATGCCTGAAAACCTCCAGGATCTCCAGCCAAACTGGCCGCCTAAGCCTGCCCTGAACCCGAACACAAACTTGGCAACATCCCAAGTGTATCAGAGTGTCCCTTCTCCCCCTCGAGAGAGAATGGAATATTCGACTTAACCTGGAGGTTCCTTCTTCTCAAGGGTGAGGCGCACACTCTGGACCCACCCTAGTTGGAGGGTCTCTGTTCGGCCTATTAGGCTTCCTAAAGGGTGATTAACTGCCAGTCTCTGTGTTCATTGCTCTTGCACTGTTCTAACAGTTTATCTTTACCTGTATGGTTTGTATCGTAGGGTTCTGTAAGCCTCGTTCTCTGTTTGGCACACATTGTGGACTGTTCTCAGCTGTAGGTGTCTCCAGAATGAGGGATGGGCTCCTTCTGCCCCTGGAGACAGAAACTGCAATCAGTTTCCTGTTTCCAGGGATTGTGGGGAGAAGAACCCAAGCATATCAGAGTGTCTTCCTCTCCCTCAAGGAGAAGGAATCCTCGTGGTAAGTCCCAGTGTTTCGTTTTCTGGAAGGCTAGTCTATCAAAAGTTCACAAACACCAGGGCGTCTTCTTTTTTAAAAAAAAAACAATATTTTAATTAAAGTTTTCTAAACAAAAATCCAACATACAGCTATTTCTTCACTTCTTCACAGATGAGCATACAGCCTCATTTCCCATTGAACTCTCTATACAGAACATATTCCTAACCCGTCACCTTCAATTTCCACATATACAGTTTTTCCCAATTGTCTTAAAAAAAATTATCATCTTTCCCTTTTAGTGAACATGATATTTTGTCCATTTTCGCAATTTCAAATAGCTTTTGTATGACCTCTAACTTTTCCGGGATTTTCTCTTTTTTCCAATACTTGGCAAATATAATTCTCGCTGCTGTTAGACAGTGTAGCAACAAATACTTCTCAACTCTCCCATATGTCTCAGGGATCATATTAAGTAGGCACAGCTCTGGTGTGAGGACAATATAAACTCCTATAATTTCTTGCAGCATATTACCTATCATCTTCCAATATTCTTTGCCTTAACACAGTTCCACCACATATGGATGTAGGTACCCACATTCTGGTTACACTTCCAACAAATATTTGATACTGCTAAAAGTTCACAAGCACCAGGGCATCTTCTGATCAAATCTCTAGAAGTTCAGAGAAATTGGAGCCTAAACTGGATCAAAGAGTGATTGAGACACGGAATTCACTGCCACAGGAGGTGGTGGTGGCTACAAGCATGGACGGCTTCAAGAGGGAATCAGATAAACAGGATTCGCCATAATTTGGCTGTGACGTGATGGCACTTTCCACCAGAGGTCCATCAGTGGCTATTAGCCACAAGGTGTAGGTAGGAACTCTCGGTCTGGGGCAAGGGATGCTCTGTATTCTTGGTGCTTGGGGGGGGGCAACAGTGGGAGGGCTCCTAGTGTCCTGGTCCCACTGGTGGACCTCCTGATGGCACCTGGTTCTTTGGGCACTGTGTGACCGAGGGTTGGACTGGATGGGTCATTGGCCTGATCCAACATTGGCTTCTCTTACATTCTTATGTCAGGATGCTGGAATTTACCAGGAACCATATGTGGTGGTGGAAAGTGCCATCAAGTCACAGCCAAATTATTGCAAACCCTGTAAGGTTTTCAAGGCAAGAGACATACAGAGGGAGTTTGCCATTGGCTGCCTCTGCATAGCGACCCTGGACCTCCTTGGTGGTCTCTCATCTGAGTACTAACCTAGGCTGACCCTGCTTAGCTTCCAAGATCTGACAAGATTGGGCTAGCCTGGACTAACTAGGCCAGGGCAGACATATATAGGATGTTAGAAGCCATATGTTGGGGGGGGGGGGGTTCCTTGCCATAGAATCATAGAATGTGAGAGTTGGAAGGGACCTTGCAGGTCATCTAGTCCAACCCCCTGCACTCTGCAGGAGCGTAGCCGAAAGATACCCCTACAACATACCCGAAAGATGGTCGTCCAGCCTCCGCTTGGAAACGTCCAGCGAGGAAGCATCCACCACCTCCCGAGGCAGTCTGTTCCACTGCTCAACCACTCTTACAGTTAGGAAGTGTCTCCTGATATTTAGCCGGTAACGACTCCCTTGTAATTTCCACCCATTAGATCTAGTCTTGCAATCGGGAGCAAGAGAGAATCGATCTGCTCCATCTTCTACATGACAGCCCTTCTACATGACAGCCCCTTGCTTGTTCTGCAGTGCTATTTGAGCATATCCAGGCAAAGCAGCTGCAGGATGAGGTGCCGGACTCATGGTCTGGCTAGCATTGTTTTTTCCATCTCTGCTCCATGCGGTCCAGCCGAAGGTCACCACCTCGGTTTCCTGGAGAGTGTCATCTTGCCCTGGAAAGGAGCCCCAGGGCCTGCTGCTCCTCAGCACTGTTTATCCCTGGCAGAGGTGAGGCGGAGGAGGCCCGTCGATCATCTTTCCCGGGGGCATCTGGAGCAGTAGCCGAGCTCCACGTTATTTAAATTCATCACCCTGCTCCCTTTTGCCTTCCAAATGCAAAATCCAAATATTTATCTAGCAAAAATGGTCTTTGCTGCGTCACCAAGAAAGAAAGAACATCTCAGTTGCATAATGTGCATGCATCATTCCTAGTGGTTCATTCTGTTCCTTGGATTTGTTTTTCTCCATAAACTACTTTAATGGGTAGGGGGAGGAAGACACTGTGCTTCTCCTTGGTCTGATTGTTTGCTTAAGGATAGTTGCTTCACTGAATCGGAATGAAGATCCATCTAACCCAGGGGTCCCCAACTTTTTTGAACTTGCAGTTAGATCCAGTTTGGTGTAGTGCTTAGGAGCGCAGACTGTAATCTGGGAGAATCAGGTTTGATTCCCCACTCCTCCACATGCAGCTGCTGGTGTGACCTTGGGTCTGTCCTTTCAGAGCTGTTCTCTCAAGGTAAAGGTTCCCTTGCTCGAAAGCCAGTCGAATCCGACTCTAGGGTTGCGGTGCTCATCTCCGTTTCAAAGCCGAAGAGCCAGCGCTGTCCGAAGACGTTTCCGTGGTCATGTTGCCAGCATGACTAAACACCAAGGCGCATGGAACGCTGTTACCTTCCCACCGAAGTGGTACCTATTTAGCTACTTGCAATTTCTTGCTTCCGAACTGCTAGGTTGGCAGGAGCTGGAACTAGAGACGGGAGCTCACTCTGTCATGCAGCACCCGGGTCTCGAACTGCTGAACTACCGACCTTCCACAGCCAGCAGTTCAGCGTCTTAACCACTTGAGCCACCGCAGCTCCAGTTCTCTCAAGTGCAGTCCTCAAAAGAGCTCTCAGCCCCACCGACCTCACTGGGTGTCTGTTGTGGGGAGGGGAAGGGAAAGGAGATTGTAAGCCGTTCTGAAACTCCTTTGGGTAGTGAAGGGCAGGGTATAAATCCTTCCTCCTCCTCCTCCTCCTCCTCCTCCTCTGGAATTCTAGCAAAGCGTGGCGGGCACATCCACAAGATGGCTGCCACAAAATGGCTACCACAGGAGGTGGAGCCCGGCACAAAATGGATGCTGCAGCTTACTTTTAGTCACACAGCGAAGAACCCCGTGCTGTGGTGGTAGCTGCTGCCAAAGCAATGTTTTTAAAAATCTGCACCAGCAGTCAACTCTCCAATGGCCAGTCATAAGAACATCGGAGAAGCCAATGCTGGATCAGGTCAATGGCCCATCCAGTCCAATACTCTGTCACACAGTGGCCAAAAATACCAGGTGCCCTCAGGAGGTCCACCAGTGGGGCCAGAACTCCAGAAGCCCTCCCACTGTTGCCCCCCCCCCCCAAGCACCAAGAATACAGAGCATCCCTTGCCCCAGAATGAGAGTTCCTATCTGTACCTTGTGGCTGGCTAATAGCCACTGATGGGCCTCTGCTCCATATGTTTAATAAGAACCCTTCCTGGGCCTAAGGCCCACATGCCCCTGCCCACTGATCAGTGTTCCCTATAAGCTGAGTTAGTGTGAGCTAGCTCACAGTTTTTTAGCCTCCGGCTCACACATTTTTGTCTTGGCTCAGGAAGGATGGCTCCAGAGCCAACTAATTTATGCAGCAGCCAAATTGCTTGCTCACAATTTTAATGCCAGTAGCTCACAAAGTAGAACTTTTGTTCACAAGGCTCCATAGCTTAGAGGGAACATTGCCCCTGATCTAACCCAACAAGATGCTCCAGGTTCAGTTTCCAGTGGTGGCCCACCAGGTGCCTCCCAGAAGCCCACCCAGATGTCCCAAAGGCAACAGCCCATCCATATTGTTGGAACTTGGTGTCCGTTACACAGAGGTATGCTGCTTCTAAACAGAGAGCTTCTGCTTCTCCCTGCGATAGCTGATGGACATCAGTAGCCCTCAGATATCCTTTATCGGTTTGCTGACTCCACATCTAGGGCTTGGTTTTGTTTTGCTCTCCAGTGAGTTTCTTTAAATGGGGTGGTGGCGGAACGGGCTGTCAAGTCGCAGCCAACTTATAGTGACCCTGTTTGATTTTTAAGGCAAGAGACGTTCAGAGGTAGTTTGCTGTTGCCTTCCTCTGCGTAGAAACCCGGGAATTCCTTGGTGGTCTCCCATCCAAAAGCTCAGAAGCTTAGCTTCTGAGAGCGGATGAGATCGGGCAAGCCTGGGCCATCCAGGTCAGATGCTGGGTGGGGGGGGGCAGTGGCAGTAGTTTTTTCAAATGTAAGTGTAAATGTTGCTGGATTTTTAAAAAAGAGGTTAAGCTGTTAACAGCACGGAATCATCTTGAGCCTCAATGGAAAAAGTGCCTACAAAAGCTATCAGTAAATAATGAATCTTTAATGGAGACAGAAGACGGGTAGCCGTGTTTAGTCTGTCTGTAGCAATAGAAAAGAGCAAGAGTCCAAAAGATTAACCTTGAAGATTAACACAATTTTTGGCAGGATTGGAGCTTTTGTGAGTCACTGCTCACTTCTTCAGATACCTGAAGATATCTGCCCTCCTGGCCCTTCCCATCAGCTGCCCACTTCTGGGGCAAAGAAAATGCATTCTCCTGGACTGAATAGAGACCTAGGTTTCCTGTCTCATCACCAGTGCTGATTTCTCCATGCCTACTACCGCTCTGCATAATCACACCTAATTCAATCACACCTGCTGTTGTCATTTACCTGCTATTTCCATTCAGCCCCTGAAATCAGTCCACTCTCCAAGTTAAAAGGACAGATGGACTCACATTCCAGCTGTATCCGAAGAAGTGAGCAGTGACCCACAAAAGCCCTTCCCCTGCCACAAATTTTATTAAGGCACTACTGGACTGTTGCTCTTTTCTACTGCTAATGAATCTAGGAATCTTTGGAGGAGAGGCTCTTGTTTTAAAAGAAAGCGTCCACAGGGTTGTTGTTATTTAAAAGGTGTAATGCATTGGGTAGTGCCTATCAAAATAAGAGCGGAAAACAAAGTTCCTATCATAACATGAATTAGAGGAAGTGAAAACTCTAGGGAAGAGGGGAATTAGACAGGCTTAGAATCAGAGCTGTTTAGAAACTCCTTTCCCTTCCCCTCCCCACAACAGACACCCTGTGAGGTAGGCGGGGCTGAGAGAGCTCTGAGAGAATTGCTCTTTCAGGAACAGCTCTTACAGAACTACGGCTTGCCCAGGGTCACCCAGCAGCTGCAAGTAGAGAAGTGGGTAATCAAACCTGGTTCTCCCAGTTTAGAGTCCGCACACTTAACCACTACACCAAACTGTCCTCTCCTCAAAAATAAGGTTCCTGGCATGGCTGTTTGGAGGGCGGGGCTTTTAATTAAGGGGGCAGGGCCCGCAAATGCCCCGCTGTAGCTACGGACGTGAGATTAGATATGTTGAAAGCTCCCTTAATGCATCTGGGATTACATCAGGATGCATCTCTGTGTGTGCCAAATAACGGTTTGTTTGTTTTCCTAATTGGCCCTTACCTGGTGGTGTAAACTGTGGGATGTACACTGAAACAGATAAGCCGAGGGGCAGTGCAGAATGTTCATTATTGCCGAAGGTCTCCCAAGGCAGACAATCACATTCGCTTCCAGTAGATCCGTGGAGGCAAACTTTATCCTAAAAAGGAAAAATATGTGGGGTTTTTTTTAGTTTTTTTTAGGGGAAGCATGTGATGCATCTCTGAACTGACTGCTGGTTTGTTCTCTGTGTGTTTAATGCAATAAAGGAAGTATCAGGAGCAGGAACTGAGTCCGTGACTTATGCACACCCTACCCTGATTTATTTAGCAGGGGGGGGGGCTATTTAGTGGAACTTTGGTGGTGGAAAGAACCATCAAGGTCCCAGCTGACTTAGGGCAACCCCATGGGGGGTTTCAAGGCAAGAGATATTCAGAGGTGGTTTGCCTTTGCCCGCCTCCGTGTCAAGACCCCGGTATTCCTTGGAGGTCTCCCATCCAAATACCAGCCAGGGCCGACCCTGCTTAGCTTCTGAGATCTGAGGAGATCAAGCTAGCCTGTTTCCTTCTGGTCCCAGAAGGTCGGACCAGAACCAACGGGTTGAAATTACATCAGAAGAATTTTCGGCTGAACGGTTGGAAGAACTTCCTGACACTTAGAGCGGTGCCTCAGTGGAACAGGCTTCCTCGGGAGGTGGTGGGCTCTCCCCCTTTGGAGGTTTTCAAACAGAGGCTAGATGGCCATTCAATTCCAGTTTGGAACATTCCATTTTTGGTCCCACATCAATTGTTTACTGCCTTTCAGGTGTAACAGGGGCTTTGTTGCATGTTCTCCTCCGCACTATTTGACCTCTGAAGAAGGCTCTAGTGGGCCGAAATGCATCAGGTCATATATGGTTTTAAATCAGAAGCGTTTTCGGCTAAACATTCGGAAGAACTTCCTGACAGTCAGCGCAGCTCCTCAGTGGAACAGGCTTCCTGGGGAGGTGGCGGGCTCTCTTTCTCTGGAGGTTTTCAAGCAGAGGCTAGATGGCCATCTGACAGCAATGCTGATTCTGTGAACTGAGGCAGATCTTGAGAGGGAGGGCAGGAAGGGTCGCCTCATTGCTTAGTTCTCGTGGCCCTTTCTTACACGCCCAGGGAAATACTGATCACTACTTTGGGGTCAGGAAGCAATTTCTCTCCAGGCCAGTTTGGCCGGGGATCCTGGAGGGTTTTTTGTCATCTTCTGGGCGTGGAACAGCAGTCACTGGGGTGTGTGGGGGGGGAGGTATCTGTGAATTTCCTGCCTTGTGCAGGAGGTTGGACCAGATGACCCTGGAGGTCCCTTCCAACTCTATGATTCTAAGAAATAAAGTTGGTAATCAACGTCTGTATCCACTTGGGCATTGAGGTGATCTGTCCCTAACTGGTATTGGTGGCGCATTGCCGACTTTAGTTGTCTGCCCAGGCGACAGAGGCCAAAGGAAACGTCCCTTGTTCTGATAGGAGCTCTCAGCACTGATATTAAGTGCCTTGAGCTCTCACAACAAGTTCAAAGATAAAACCGTAATAAGCAATCAGAGCTGTCAAGAGGAGAGCCAAGAAGCAGGGCACGGCCAGTGTGTGTGCAGAAGATCACTTGGCGGTAGGTTAGGGTCACATTTCAACCTGCCCACTTTTATTTTCTGGGCCGTTTGCGTAGCAGGAGAATGCAGTGTATGGAGGGTTGTGACCTCTGATCCTTTTTCAGGCATTGTCCCGCTCCCGGACACCGCCATTGACTTCTCTGACCTCCGGAGCAGCAGCGGTTCATCCCACAAGAGCAGCCGGGTGAGTCATTAACACACACACACACACACACCCCGCCGCCCAGCCGCTCTCTGCAGAGCCAGGCCAAAGAGTGAGGAGCATGACCGGTGGCCTGGAGACCAAGAAGCCCTATGAGGAGAGGCGGAGGGATTTGGGAATGTTCAGTCTGGAGAAGAGGAGGTTGAAGGGGGACGGGATGGCTCTCTTGAACTATTTGAAGGGCTGCCACTTCACTTAGGGGAGGGCAGGGAGTCTGTTGTCAGCAGAGGACGGGACTCACAAGAATGGGTTTAAATCGAGGGCGGGAAGGTACCAGCTGGATATTAGGGAAAACTGTTTTGCAGTCAGAGTTGTGCCACAGTGGAGTCAGCTGCCTAGGGAAGGTGGTGGGCTCCCCCTCAGTGGCAGACCTTAAGCAGATCTGTGTTGCCCCAGTGGTGGCTCTCCGAGGCCTCAGATAGGTGCCTCCCAGAGATCCCTTGAACTGGAGATGCTGAAGAGAGAGGCTGTGTCTGCCTGCGGGGAATCTGTGGTACCCCAGAGGAGCTCAAGCCCTTCTCCTGGGAAGGCTGTTGCCTAGAGGTTCTGCATCGAAACCCCTTATTGAGCCGAGCAAGTCGGTTCCAACCCTGAATGCTGGAGTTTTCGCCGATAGCTCTCTTGCATAGGTTTTCCTCTTTCTTAACACAAGCAACGTATTCGATTGTTTTTTTGTTTGGATTGCCGTTCCGTCCCTAATTCTCCTCCCTCCGGGGGTGTCTTTGTGTATGCGTTTATCCATTTAGCTTGTCTTAAATATTTTATGTGTATTCGTCTGTATTTTAACTTCGTTGAGCTTGATTGCCACTGCAGGGGACCCCGAGCTGGGTGGAAAGGTGGCGCAGCAGTGTTTTAAATCAAGAAATATTGAGAAATAGCTCCACCAGCCTCTCTTTGTACACTTTACCATCTCACTAGGAAGTAAGTTAAGCCTGTGGTCTGTCCTGCTTCAGACCGTGCATGATTGGATGCCCCTCCGTGCGTAACAATTTCCTGCTTGTAGAAAGCTAGCATATCGGGAAGAATACGTCAAGCCTTTTTTGACATGCTAGCTTTCTCATTGCATGGAGGCATTTTTCCCTATCAGAGAGGTTAAGAACATGAGACGAGCCTTGCTGGATCAGAAGTGGTCCCTCTAGTCCAGCATCCTGCCTCACACCGTGGCCCCAGCCAGTTCCTCTGGAAAACCAACAAGAGGGCAGAGAGGCCGAGGCCTTCCCCTCATAAGAACATCAGAAAAGCCCTGCTGGATCAGTGAAAGTCCCTCTAGTCCAGCATCCTGTCACACACAGTGGCCAACCAGTTCTTCTGGAGGGCCAACGACAGGGCATAGAGTCCAAGGTCTTCCCCTCATAAGAACGTAAGAAGAGCCATGCTGGACCAGACAGGTGCAGGTTTAATCTGCAGTGAGAATTGGGCTTTAGTCAACAAATGGCCAAGGGAGAAGAAGAAGAAGAAAAGATTGGATTTATACCCCACCCTTTGTTCGGAGTCTCAGAGTGGCTTACAATCTCCTTTCCCGTCCCCTGCCCACAACAGACACCCTGTGAGGTAGGTGGGGCTGAGAGAGCTCTTGAGAGAACTGCTCTTGAGAGAACAGCTCTGAGAGAACTCGTGACTGACCCAAGGTCACATCAGCAGCTGCATGTGGAGGAGTGGGGAATCAAACCCAGTTCTCCCAGTGTAGAGTCTGCACTCTTAACTGCACTCGTTGTACTATGTACAATGACAATAAAGTATATTATTATAATTATATTATTATTATTATTTTATTACACCAAACTGGCCTTTGGTCCCATGGCATCTTTCTTCCGTGTCCCTCCCAGAATAACGAGGACTGGACAGTGTGCAACCGCTGCGAGACGTACCGCCCCCCCAGGGCTCACCACTGCCGTGTATGCCACCGCTGCGTGCGTCGCATGGATCATCACTGCCCATGGTGAGTTTCCCCGCAGCTTTGACGCACGGGAGGACGAGTAGCTTTGAGACGGCAAGCTGGAATGGGGCTTCATTTCTGAAAGGGGGGGGGGCTTCACCAAGAGACATCTGGCGGAGATTGCCTGAAAGGGGATTGCTCTTTTAATCAAGCCCAAACTGGAGGATGGGGTGGGGTAGCCAAAATCCTCTGTGAGTCTTTCTTTCATAAGGACATAAGAGGAGCCCTGCTGGATCACACCAAGGGTCTGTCTAGTCCAGCATCCTGTCCCACACAGTGGCCAGCCGGTTCCTCTGGAGGGCCAGCAGCAGGGCATAGAGACCAAAGCTCTCCCTTTGGTGTTGCCTCCTGGCACTGGGATTCAGAGGTTGATTGCCTCTGACTGTGGAGGTTCCCTTTAGTCACCAGCACTAGAGGCCACTGATAGACCTCTCCTCCCTGATTCTGTCTAATCCCCTTTCAAAGCTGTCTGTGCCTGTGGCCATCTCTGCATCCTCTGGCAGTGAATTCCACATTTTTATCACTCTCTGTTTAAAGTAGCATTTCCTTTTGTCCGGCCTGAGCCTACTGCCCATCAGCTTTATTGGATGCCGCCGAGTTCTAGTATTTTGGCAGAGGGAGAAAAGTTTCTCTTGTCATAGTTTTATAAACCTCTATCAAGCCCCCCCCCCCCCGTCATCTCTCTCCTCCTAGGGAAGCTGCTCCAACTTTCCATCGGTTCCCAGTGCAAACTGTTGCTAGTCTTTCAGGACAGAAAAAGGTATAAACCTTTGGCTGACAAACTGAAGGCGTTGAACATCAGATATAGATGGGAAATTCCGCAAGGTTTATCCTTCACATATAAAGGAGGGAGGATTCTGATCAGATCGGTGACGGATTTTTACAAATTCAAAGCGGACAATTTAGATGACTTTGGAGAACTTTAAATTAAAACGCATAATGGATTACAAATTGTTGTCATGGAATGTGAATGGATTAAATTCACCAAACAAGAGGAAAAGAATCAATTATTGGATACAAAAACAAAATTGTAATGTGATATGCTTGCAAGAAACTCATATCAGAAAACAAGATGTTAAATATTTAAAAAATGTTAAATTAGGATTGGAATTTTGTTCTTCGGCCCTAAACAAGAAGAAAGGAGTGGTGACATATGTGAAAAATCACTTGCAACCTAAAGAAATTTTTAACGACTTGGAAGGGAGATATGTGGGTGTGGAAGTTATGATCCAACAAAAAAAGACACTGGTGATCAATTTATATGCACCCAATGGAGCAAAGGAGAAATTTTTTAAGGACTTAAATGAGCACCTACAAAAACAAACTTATGACCAAGTCATTATGGCTGGAGATTTTAATGGAACTATAGACCGCTTGGACAGAAAACCACAAAAAGGCAACGAAAATAGTGGAAAATTGCCAAGGAACTTTTTTGAAATAGTCAAACAGGAAAAATTAGAAGATGTTTGGCGGAAATGGAACCCGACACAGAAAGACTTTACATTTTATTCCAATAGACATTGTTCTTTTTCCAGAATTGATATGATTTGGATGTCAGAAGAATTGTCAATGAAAACACATAAAATTGAAATTTTGCCCAGATGTAATTCAGACCACAACCCTGTTGTGTGGAGCTCTATAGAAAGGAACAAATCCTTCCTTTGGAGAATAAATGAAGATTTGTTGGATAAAAAAGCTGTAGTAGAATTGCTAAAGGAAGAAACAAAACAATTTTTTAAAGAAAATTTAAACAAAGAGACCCCGATACAGGTTGTGTGGGATGCCTACAAAGCCGTGATGAGAGGAATCCTCATCTCGCAAAATGTGAAGCAAAAAAAGGAAAAATTTCAAAAACAAGCAGAAGTGTTGGAAAAAATAGCCCAAAAAGAAAAAGAATTAAAAAAGAAACCTGGGAAAAAGAAAATCATCAAAGAATTGCAGTTGCTAAGAGAGCAACTGAATGAAACTTTGAACCATGAACTCTATTGGAATTTAAAGAAGTTACAGCAAAAATCTTTCGAAGGGGCAAATAGACCGGGAAAATATTTAGCTTGGCAACTTAAAACTAGAAAAGAAAGAAGAATGATAACCAAAATTATAGAAGATGGAAAGGAATTCGTTGACCCTAATGGTATAAAGAGAAGTTTCTTCAAGTATTATGCCAAATTATTCCAAGCAACTAGAACTGATCTTGAGAAGATTAGAACATATCTGGAAGAAAGTCCACTATCTAAAATAAGCAGTGAATTTAAGGATTTATTAAATGGTCGAATTCAAAAAGAAGAAGTGACGAAGGCGATTGAAGAATCGAAGTTGGGAAAGGCGCCAGGGCCGGACGGATTTACAGCAAAGTTTTATAAAAAAATGAAAGAGGAAATTCTTCCGGCCATGGAAGCTTTATCCAACGAAATAAGAGAGAACAAAAAGGTGCCAGATTCATGGAAAGAGGCAATTATTTCACTGATACCAAAGGAAGGACAAGATCTAACAAATGTGAAGAACTACAGGCCAATCTCTCTTCTAAACAATGACTACAAAATCTTTGCAAAAATTATTGCAGAAAGGGTGAAAAACTATTTACAAACAGTGATTTCGGAAGACCAAGCTGGTTTTTTACCAAAAAGACAGATTCGTGATAATGTAAGAATAGTAATGGATGCAATTGAATATTATGAGAAGCACCCAGAAAAAGAAGTAGCTTTATTATTTGTTGATGCAGAAAAGGCATTTGACAATCTTAACTGGAATTTTATGCTACAAATGATGGAAAAAATAGAAACGGGACAACAATTTAGAAACTGTATTGAAGCTATCTATTTTGAACAAACTGCAAAATTGAATGTGAATAAGGAAGTGACAGATAACTTCAAGGTACAAAAAGGTACAAGACAGGGTTGTCCTTTGTCACCGCTATTATTCATATGGGTACTGGAAGTATTGTTACAAAAAATACAGCAAGACCAAGAGATAAAGGGATTGACACATAAAGGATTTAAATACAAGTATCGAGCATTTGCAGACGATGTTATGTTTATTGTGGAAAACCCGATTGAAGAGTTACCATTACTATTCCAAAAGATAAAAGATTTTGGAGAATTGGCTGGATTCTATGTGAACAAAAATAAAACGAAGCTTATTTGTAAGAACATGACGAAACAAAAACAAGTGGAACTACAAGACCTGGTACAATGTGAAGTAGTAAAAAAACCGAAATATTTAGGCATTGAGTTAACGGCGAGAAATATAGACTTATACAAGAATAACTATGAAAAATTATGGACCAAGTTAACTCAAGACTTTAAGAAATGGGATAAAATGAACTTATCATTGATGGGAAGAATATCAGTTATCAAAATGAATGTCTTACCACGTTTGATGTTCCTGTTCCAAACAATACCAATACTTCACAAGACGGATATGCTACTTAAATGGCAACAAGAACTATCAAAGTTTGTTTGGGCAGGCAAGAAACCGAGAATTAAGATGAAAATACTCTGTGATGCCAAAGAATTTGGGAGAGTGGAGGGGGAAAAATATCTCTAAAATGTATAAAGTGTTGTTAAAATGGTTTACTGAAGATGAAACTGTGAAAGAGCAAATGATAAAATGGGCAATAAATATGAATAAGGAAGTGTCTATTGAAACTTGGGAATATTTGTGGAAAAATTCTATTAAGATATCGCCTTGTACCAATGTCAAAGAGAATTGTTATAAAATGATGTATAGGTGGTACATGACTCCGAAGAAAATTGCAAATATGAACCAGACTATGTCAAATAAATGTTGGAAATGTAAGACCCATGAGGGCTCATTTTACCATATGTGGTGGACTTGTGAGAAAGCTGTAGACTTTTGGACAAAAGTCCACAGGGAAATACAAAAAATATTGAAATGCTCTTTCAAAAAAGCACCAGAAATTCTGCTTTTGGGACTGAAAATGGAAGAAGTCAATACGACTAAAAAGACTTTACTCTGGTATTTAATAACAACAGCGAGAATGATATATGCACAATTTTGGAAAACAGAGAAAATACCAGAGATAGAAGACTGGATACAAAAAGTTCTGTTCATGGCTGAAATGGATAAAATTACAAAAAAACTGAACAACGATGAAGACGACGTTTTTTTTCAAGAATGGAGTGACTTTAAAATATATCTGGAAAAGAACTGGGATGTGAAACAAAACTTAATATGTTTAGATCAATATTAAGTCAAATGAAGTTATCTTGAGATTGTAATGATAAGAAAAATGATATAATCGATGTAAAGTAATGTGAAATGGGGGGGAAGCATTGCGGGAAGCCACGGAAGGGAGGGGAGGAGATGGGAATGGGGTAAACAATGGAAAAATGAAATGGTTTAATTTAAATGTTGTATTCCTATGGAAAAAATAAAAAAAATTGTTTACCAAAAAAACAAACTGTTGCTAGTCTTACTTGCATTTTTCCTGTACTGGGTCCCAAAGACAGACTGGGGTATTCTCCTGTTGGCCTGTCTGCCTCAGTCACCAGGAGGGACGCTGCCTCAGGTGGCAGAGATGCTGTGTGGGGCTGGAGTCCCCCATGCTGGTTGATCTGGGAGACTTCCATGTGGAAGTGTCCTTTATCAGGCCGTTGTTAGACTGACCTACTGAAACCATGGTGATGATATTATTGTTGTTGTTGTTGTTGTTATTGTTACTATTATTGTTGTTATTGTTGTTGTTGTTGTTGTCATCATCCCACCCTCCCCTGTATAGCAGGGCTCAGAGCAGGTAACAACATTCATGAAACAATCCATAGAATTAAAATATTAAAGAATTCTGCAGTAAAACAACAACTAATAGATGGCGTATAAAAGGAGCGCAGCCTGGTGCTCCTTATCCGGGGAGGGAAATAAATATCCTAGAACCTAGAGGGGGGGGGGGGGGGAGAGAAGAAAAAAAGCCAAAGGGAAGGGAGGCCAATTCAGAACAGACATTGTCGCTTCCCTCAACCATAGGCCTGACGGGACAGCTCTGTCTTGCAGGCCCCGTGGAACTGCATCAGTTCCCGCAGGGCCCGGATCTCAACCGGCAGAGTGTTCTGCTAGGCCGGTGCCAGGGTCGAAAAAGCCCTGGTTCTGATTGAGGACAGTCAGACAGTTTTTGGGCCAGGGATCACCGGTAGGTTGTTATCACTGGCGCTCAGTGCTCTTTGGGGGGGCGTACCAGGAGAGGCGGTCTCATGGCGCCTGTCCACTGCAGAGGCAGAGCTGCAAGCAGAAGGATTTACCTCAGATCCGCTTGGATTCCAGAACATTCTGACAGATTCTGAGTTTCCAAATGTTTCTGTTAAAACCTTGGTGGGAATCTGGAACGACAGGCTCCTGGGAACAATTGG
This sequence comes from Gekko japonicus, assembly GCF_001447785.1. NCBI lineage: Eukaryota > Metazoa > Chordata > Lepidosauria > Squamata > Gekkonidae > Gekko > Gekko japonicus. The sequence goes on along the minus strand of NW_015174865.1, from coordinate 250,920 downwards.
TAGGATTACGCCTTGGCACCTTCTACTACCCCCCCACACACTGGAGCCTGTTGCCATGGTTTAACATGAGAGGACATGGGGGCAACCATAAAGGGGGGTGGACAGTCTGGCCAAACATGTCCTAGAACTCATTTTAAAGTCCTGTGAGGTGGTGGTGGGGATGTTACCTGTCTGCTAACGCTTCATCGCTTGAACCGCGCCTGGCTTAGTTGTTTAGGTGGTTTTAGAAACTGAGGACCCTAAATATGGATTCCCCAAAGGAGGAGGAGTTGACCATTAGCAGTGATACTTTTGAATGGTTCTCTGCAGATGAAGGGTCGGATCTCTGCTCCACCCTGGGTGCTGATTTTGGAACAGATTGGGTGGTAGAGTTGTCTAGACCACCATCTAGCCCTTTTTTGGGTAACGTCTCGGCTGTTAAAAATGCAACCACCCCTCATAGCCTTGATGGAGGAGAGTTGTCTTCTGTTTCCCCAGAAGATTGGACCAGAACCAACAGGCTGCAATTAATCAAG
>NW_015174865.1:243441-250362 GCF_001447785.1 Gekko japonicus | reverse complement strand
CGGTTCCTCGGTGGAACAGGCTTCCTTAGGAGGTGGTGGGCTCTCCTTTTATGGAGATTTTTAAGCAGAGGCTAAGAAGAAGAAGAGAGAAGAGATTGGATTTATACCCCGCCCTTCACTTGGAGTCTCCGAGCGGCTTACAAACTCCTTTCCCTTCCCCTCCCCACAACAGACACCCTGTGAGGTAGGTGGGAGCTGAGAGAACTCTGACACAAACTGCTCTTTCAAGGACAGCTGTGCCAGAGCTTGTGACTGACCCAAGGTCACATCAGCAGGTGCAAGTGGAGGAGTGGGGAATCAAACCCGGTTCCCCCAGGTTAGAGTCCGCACACTTAACCACTACACCAAACTGGCTCTCTAAGTGGCCATCTGACAGCCGTGCTGATTCCGTGAACTTAGGCAGATCGTGAGAGGGAGGGCAGGGAGGGATGAGCCAGCGCTTGGCTCTTGTGACGCTTTCTTGCATACCCAGGGTGATGCTGATTGCCACTTTGGGGTCAGGAAGGCATTTTTTTTTCTCCAGGCCAGATTGGCCCAGAGATCCTGGAGGGTTTTTCCCCATCTCTGGGCATAGAGCGGGGGGGTGGGGTGTCCACTGGGAGGGGGGGAGGTATATGTGTGAATTTCCTGCATTGGGCAGGAGGTGTCGACTCGATGGCCCTTCCAGCTCAGTGTTTCTGTGGCCCTCACCTTCCCAGGAACTTAGGAGGACCATCAGTACAAGATGTTGTTTTCCCTTGGTTAAACTGAGAGCCAGTTTGGTCTAAGAGCGCGGACTCTAATCTGGGAGAACCGGGTTTGATTCCCCACTTCTCCACATGCCACCAGCTGGGTGAGACTTGGGTCAGTTGGAAGCTGTTTCAGAGCTTTTCTCTCAAGGGCAGTCCTCGAGAGAGCTCTCTCAGCCCCACCTACCTCACAGGGTGTCTCTTGTGGGGAGGGGAAGGGAAAGGAGTTTGTAAGCCGCTCTGAGACTCCTTTGAGTAGTGAAGGGTGGGGTATAAATCCAATCTCCTTCTTCTTAAAGAAGTGGCCAGTCAGGTTGTGGCTAATTATAGGCCAGTCTGGAGCCAACCTGTTTCAAGGGAAGTGGTTGAGTCAGCTGATCAATTCCACGGCTTCCATGGCGACCCACCCAGCCTTGACCCTTTTCAGTCTGGCGTCGGGCCCGCCTTTGGAACCGAGACGGACTTGGCTGCTCCAGCGGACAATCTCCACTTGCAGGCCGACAGAGATCCGCTTCTTTGTTAATATTATTTGATCTCTCCGCAGCCTTTGATAACAGCCAACCACCTGATATCATTAAAGCGTCTGGAAATCGGAGAAGGTTAGAGGTGGAACGCTTGAGTGGTTTGGTGCTTTTTCCATCTGACGGTATTTTGCCGTCGGGGGGCTCTTGAGTCTGCCCGATGGGGTTTTTACTGCAGCGTTCCACAGTGTTCTGGGCCCACGTTTTTCAGTATCTCTGTGAAACTTTTAAGCGAGATCATCCGCAGCGTTGGAGTCAGCTGTCATCAAGATGCAGGCAACACCTGCTATATGGTTCTTTATCGATCAGGAGTTAGGGTTGCCAGCCTCCAGGTGGGGCCTGGAGATCTCCCACTTTTACAACTGACCTGCAGGCAACAAAGGTCTATTAGCCACGAGGTAATAGAGGGGCCACGGTGGCTCAGAGGTTAAGGACACTGAACTGCAGACTGGAAGGTCGGTAGTTCGGCAGTTCGAGACCCGAGTGTGCCGCGTGCCGGAGTGAGCTCCCGTCTCTGGCCCCAGCTCCTGCCAGCCTAGCAGTTTGAAAGCAAGAAATTGCAAGTAGATAAATAGGTACCGCTTCGGTGGGAAGGTAACAGCGTTCTGCGCACCTCGGCGTTTAGTCATGCCGGCCACATGACCACGAAGAGGTCTTTGGACAGTGCTGGCTCTTCGGCTTGGAAACGGAGATGAGCACCGCAACCCTAGAGTCGGATTCGACTGGCTTTCGAGCAAGGGAACCTTTACCTTTTTATAGAGGGAATACTCTGTCTGGGGCAGTGATGCTCTGTATCCTTGGTGTTTAGGGGGGAAACAGTGGGAGGGCTTCTGGAGCTCTGGGCCCGCAGGTGGACCTCCCAATGGCACCTGGGTTTGGGCCCCTTTTTAACACAGACTGTCGGACTGGGTGGGCCATTGGCCTGATCCCACATTGGCTTCTCTTAAGTTCTTATGAAAACGCTCTGCCTGGGGCTGCCCTTGGAGATAACCTTGACGTTTCGTTTGTTATCTGGAGCAGGCCACTGTTGCTCGTATGACCGTGGTCTTATAAACCTTAAATTGGGTCCCTATCTGTTTCTGGGTTCATTTCAATGTCTTGGTTCTTACTTTTAAGGCCCTTCATGGCTTAGGCCCTGCATACTTGCAAGACCTTCCACTAGGCTCCCACGTGACAATTTTGTGTGGTCCTCTGACCGTCCAAGGTTTGCTTACAGCACCTTCTTGCAGTCAAATGTGAACAGCTTCTGCCAGATGCCACAGGTTTTCTGTACCAGCTCCCATATTGTTGCATTACTTTCCTTGGCTTTGTCTGGAAGGTGTCCAGCGTGTTAAATTTTAGCTAACTATTTAAGGGCGGAAATGTTTGGAGAGGGTTTGTAGTCGATGCTTAAATCTTTGTGGAAGTCCTCGAGTGACTGCAAAGTTTGTGGACTTACACCTCGATAACCTTTATGGTTTAAAAATGAACATAAGATGCCTTGAGCCTGCTTCCAGAGAAGGACGAGGCAAGAGAGGGAGGGCTTCTAGTGTCCTGGCCCCACTGCTGGACCTCCTGATGGCCCCTGGTATTTTTGGCCACTGTGTGACAGGTGTTGGACTAGATTGGCCATTGGCCTGATCCAACGTTGTCTTCTCTTATGTTCTTATGAGAGCTCTGAATAAAAACAACAAGAGGACAGCCAAGATGGGACAATTCTAGCTGCTGCTGTTCTAGGAATTATGTGCTGGTGTGTGTGTTTAACTCATGCAGTTGATCTCTCTTCCTTGAAGGATAAACAACTGCGTTGGGGAGCTGAACCAGAAATACTTCATCCAGTTTCTCTTCTATACAGGTACGTGGGGGGCAGAGGGGGGATGTGTTCTGAGTGTCAGTAGTTGTTCAGTTCCTTGTTTAACGGCCCATACCATTGGCCTCTGCGGGCCTAGATTCCGACATGCACAACTGACAGGCTTACATCATTGTTTGTGCTTGCTTGTTGAGCTGTGCACAGCTGTCTGAAGAGTGCTGTGGGACTCGAAAGCTTGCACGCTTCTGTGCCAAAAGAGTTTGGTTTAGCACAACTTTTTGTTACCAAAGTGCAAATACATTACAGTTAAATCAGGAGTTCCCAACCTTTTGGAGCCCGTGCGCACCTTTGGCGTTCTGACACGGTGTGGTGGGCACAGCCACAAGATGGCTGCCAGAGGAGGCGGAGCCAGCCACAAGATGGCTGCTGCAGCTTTCCTTCAGCCGCACAATGAAGATCCTTGTGCTGTGCCGGCAAAGCAACATTTTAGGAAACCCGCACAGCCCATTGGGACCCTCGCTAGGCAAAAGCCCTCCCTGTCTGCAGTGCTCCCTCTGAGCTGTGGAGTCTTGTCAGCAAAAATTCTACTTTGTGAGCTACTTGGCATTAACGTTGTGAGCGAGCAGTTTGGCTGCTGCTTCAATTAGTTTGCTCTGGTGCCCTCCTTCCTGAGCGGAGACAAAAATGTGTGGGCCAGAGGCTAAAAAACTGTGAGCTAGCTCACACTGACTCATCTTAGAGGGGACACTGCCTGGCCCTCCACCCACTCTCTAAAAACACTCGGTGGGCCCCAGGAAAGGTGTCAGTGCACACCACGTTGGGGGCCCCCCGAGTTTAATAAACTTTATACGATGGCATCTAAGAATGAATAACACAGCTGTTAGTAATATGGAAAACAGTGGGGAGGGGGAGGGATCATGAGAAGGGAGGGCAGGAAGGGTTGCCTCAGTGCTTAGTTCTCGTGGCCCCTTCTTACCCAGGGGAAAGGCCAGTTGCCACTTTCAGGAAGCAATCTTTGCTCCAGGCCAGCTTGGCCACAGATTCAGGGATTCTGGGGGGTTTTTTTTTTTTTTTTTTGGTCATCTTCTGGACATGGCCAGGAACAGCAAAACAAAACAACCGTGAGGCATGTTTGGTCCTGTTCACAAAGAAGCAACCCTAGAGGTGCATATTAAAACTTAGGAGAACTTGCCCATAGAGAAGTTGAATAATATCATCCTGTTAAGAAACTGGTATGAGACTTCCTATGTTGTTCTTTGTTCCTGAGGAAGGACCAGGAGTCTGAAACACTATAAACTACCTACGAAAAGTGTTGGATATCTTCTCTTGACTCGACTGTTTCCCTTCATGGACTGTGTGGATTTTTCGTTCCCATATGTAATATTTGTTACTGATATTGCTAATTGTATGCTTCTTTTCACTTTATTGAAGTCTCTTTTTGTACATTTATACTTGCGGGTATTTCAGCTCACAGTTGTTTTGGTTTGCTGTTCCTGGCTATATTAGACTGTGTGCTGTATTGTTTGTTGCTTATCTTCTGGACATGGAGCAGGGAGTCACCGAGGGTGTGTGTGGAGGGGAAGGTAGTTGTGAATTTCCTGCATTGTGCAGGGGGTTGGACTAGATGACCCTGGAGGTCCCTTCCAGCTCTGTTGTTCTATGATTCTAGGTAACAATGATTGAAATCTGACCTTAAAACCACTTTCTGCCATTGTTTCAGTCGAAGTCACTGAGAGATCCAGCAATGGATCACCTGGTGTTTTTTATTGGTAAATAGCAGCCATGCCACTCTCCCCCCCCCCCCCCATCCTTGCAACGTAGCTTGGATCTGTAGCATGAGAGAGGGGTTTTTCGATACTGGTGGACCTCCTGATGGCACTGGTATTTCTGGCCACTGTGTGATACAGAGTGTTGGACTGGATGGGCATCTCTTATGTTCTTATGTTCTTATGATAGCCCTGCTCTTCCTGGTATTTTCCTGTCCTGTAATGTGCCCCCAAACCTGCTAGCTCGGCCGTCTCCTCCAGCCTCGGCTGCAGTTCACCAGTGAAAGCGCCCTGGAGACTCCTTCACAAATCTCCCAGCAACTCGCATATTTTGGCTCTTCAGGTCTGGTTGTATTCTTCCCATCAGGCACACGGCTTATGAAAGGATTCCGTGTTTATTCAGCCTCTTTTTCTGTACTGCCGCTTCAGAGTCCTGCTTGAGGCGGTTCAGAATTAAAAACATCCCAATCTAAAAACAAGCCAAACCAGTATAATAGCCGGTGCAGCTCCTGCCGTGAAAACAAAGCCGTAACTACAGTTTTGTCCCGCTAGGGGTTGCTCTTGTTCCAGATATATGATTTGAAATAACAAAATCCGTGGGATTGGTTTTCTGGTCAATTTCTTTGTCTCTTGCATGAACAGGAGACCATGTTTGCATGGGGACGTGGGGGGGGGGGGCATATTTCACACGTCCACTGTCATTTGCCCAGATTTCTCCTTTTCTGCTCAATCCCAGGAATTCTGTACCTCCCGCTTGACCATGCGTCCACTGGTCCCTTAGACAGTTCTGCCTGCTGCCTTATTGCCCCATGTGCTTTATGATTCTGCAGCACTTTCGACAACGCTTAGCCTGGATAGGGTATTCAGGGGTCCCCAACGTGGTGCCCGTGGGCACCAGTTGTTTTCAGAAGGTGGGTGGGGCCAGGTGGGGCTCCTGCCCAGCAGGGTTTCTGATTGGCTGTTGGAGAGCTGATTGGCTGTGCAAATTAAAATAATGTTTCGGTGGCAGTCACCACTGTACTGTTGGTTTTATTCTCTCTCTCACTGCTCTTTCCCAGCCCAGTTTTTTAAAAAATTCCTCCTCTTGTCCCTGACGCTTGGGCTTCCTTTGTGTGTAACTCTGTCTCTCATGGCGGGCATTTTCTGCTTGCGCCCACCAATGTTCCCTCTAAGCTGTGAAGTCTTGTGAGCAAAAATTCTACTTTGTGAGCTACTGGCATTAAAGTTGTGAGCGAGCAACTGCATAAATTAGTTTGCTCTGGAGCCATCCTTCCTGAGCTGAAACAAAAAAGTTTGAGCTGGAGGCTAAAGAACTGTGAGCTAGCTCACTCTAACTCAGCTTAGAGGGAACACTGGCACCCACCACAGTTTGGTGTAGTGATTAGGAGCATGGACTCGGATCTGGGAGAACTGGGTTTGATTCCCCACTCCTTCACATGCAGCTGCTGGTGTGACCTTGGGCCAGTCACAAGTTCTCACAAGTTCTCTCAGAGCCCCACCCGCCTCACAGGGTGTCTGTCGTAGGGAGGGGAAGGGGAAGGAGATTGCAAGCCGCTCTGAGACTCCGTCAGGTAGCGATGGGCAGGGTATAAATCCAATCTCTCCTCCTCCTGTCAGAATTCTAAAGATGCCCACAGGCTCAAAAAAGGTTGGAGATGCCAGACCCTCTGTTTGTTTGCTTGTTTGTTATATTTATAGTCTGCCTTTCTCACTAAAGCAGATTACACAGTATCAGTCGGTATAGTCAACATGATGGGATCTAGTCAGCGAAGCAGTAGGACTGCGATTTCTGAAATCCGAATAGGCGAAGCGTGTTAGACATGCTGCAGGTCCAGCATGGGAAAACGGTGCCACATCAGCAGATCCGGTCGGCCCTCCTCCGTCAGTCTCCAAAATGCAAACGACCCTCCGGAACTAGCCCAGATTATGCCTGCAATCTCCTAACTAGCGAGTGTAGCCCCACAACGTCCTCTCCCTCCCAGCAAATCATTCCACACACAGCTGCTCTTTAGTCTGTCTGGCTCAGCAGTCCACAGCTCTCTGGTAGCCGCAGCTGTCCACCAACCCGGGCAGAGAAAGGCAGGTGCTGGCCTTGAACCCGCAGCCTTCTGCTTGCA
>NW_015174865.1:201236-243424 GCF_001447785.1 Gekko japonicus | reverse complement strand
CCCCGACCCAGCCGTTCCTCATTCCTTTTCCGTACGGGCTTTGGCTCTATCCGCTGGTTGGTTTTATTAAATCCCTGCCCTGCCTTTCAATGAATAGGCTCCGGCTAGCAATAAAGATAAGAATTGCATCAATATGGCACAGACGCCCCGAGGGCCGGAACATCCTTCAGCTGCCTGGCCCCCGATGCCGTCAACGCGGTCGCAGGAAGGATGTCCGGCGGAAGGCTGGCCTTGGCTCTCCCCCCTTCTGCTGAGGCCATCGGTGCCCTCTCGGCCGGCAGCAAGGGATGGAGAAGGGGCAGGCTGTTCTTGGGCTCCTTGGATCCCGAGCTCCGTGCTGCGTAGTTCCTCTCGAGCCATTTCTAAGCCAGTTGGTGTGACTGTGAGGACTGTGAGAGCCAGTTTGGTGTCGTGCTTGGGAGCACGGACTCTGATCTGGGAGAACTTGGGTTTGGTTCCCCCACTCCTCCACGTGCAGCTGCTGGCGTGACCTTGGGCAAGCCACAGTTCTCTCGGAGCTGTTCTCTCAAGAGCAGTCCTCTAAAGAGCTCTCTCAGCCCCACCTGCCTCACAAGGTGCCTGTTGCGGGAAGAGGAAGGAAAGGTGATTGTAAGTCACTTTGAGACACATGAGGCCTTCTGGGTGACCTTGGGCCAGTCCCAATTCTCTCAGCGCTCTCTCAGCCCCACCTACCTCACAGGGTGTCTGTCGTGGGGAGGGAATGGAAGGCGGTTGTAAGACCCTCTGAGACTCCGAGTGAAGGGCGGGGTATAAATCCAATCTCTTCTTCGTCGTTTTCTGACCTGGATAGTCCAGGCAAGCCCGATCTCGTCAGATCTCAGAAGTTAAGCAGGGCCGGCCCCGGTAAGCAGTGTTCCCTCTTCGCTGAGGGGGGAGGGCTCCAGAGCAAACTAATTCATGCAGGAGCCAAACCGCTCGCTCACAGTTTTAATGCCAGGAGCTCACAAAGTAGGGTTTTTGCTCACAAGACTCCACGGCTCAGAGGGAGCATTGCCAGGGGGGAAGTACTTGGAAGGGAGGCCTCGAGGGAGTACCAAGGCTCAGGACGCGGAGGCAGGCATTAGCAAGCCAGCTCTCTCAAATGTCCAAGCCCCAGTAGGGGGTCGTCAGAAGTCTCCATGACATCCAGGCAGCAAGCACATGGGCATCATCATCATCATCATCATCATCATCATCATCATCATCATCATCATGAGCTAGTTTGGTGTAGTGGTTAAGTGTGCGGACTCTAATCTGGGAGAACCGGGTTTGATTCCCCACTCCTCCACTTGCAGCTGCTGGTGTGACCTTGGGTCAGTCACAAGCTCTGGCACAGCTGTCCTTGAAAAAGAGCAGTTTGTGTCAGAGTTCTCTCAGCTCCACCCACCTCACAGGGTGTCCGTTGTGGGGAGGGGGAGGGAAAGGAGTTTGTAAGCCGCTCTGAGACTCTGAGTGAAGGGCGGGTTATAAATCCAATCTCTAATAATAATAATAATAGTAACAATAATAGTAACAATAAAAGTAACAATAAAAGTAACAATAAAAGTAACAATAAAAGTAACAATAATAATAAAAAAGGAAGCCACGGCCCTCAGTCTGCAAGACCTGACCAAGACCGCTGTTAAAGATGTGACGTTTTGGAGGTCATTCATTCATAGGACCCACCGTAAGTCAGAACCCGCTTGATGGCACGCAGCACATACTCAACCTGTCTCGCTCCTGACCTGGATAGGCCAGGCTAGCCCAATCAGGTCAGGATTTGGATGACCACCAAGGAATACCAGGGTCGTGATAGGGAGGCAGGCAGTAGCAAACCACTTCTGAAGGCCTCTCGGCTTGGAAACTCCATGGAGGAGTTGCCGTATCGGCTTCCACTTGACCTCAGCAGCAGCAAAACATCCACCTTGAGACTCAGTGAGAAAGGCAGGCTGTAAATGAAGCTCACGATGATGAGGTCAGGGAATTACGATCCGCTGACCCAAGAGCTTTTCAAAAAATAGTCCTTCCTAACCTGTGTCATCTCAACTTTCCCGGCCGCAGGCTTGGCTAGCCTTTACGCCATGGGGCTGGTCCTGACCACGTGGCTCTGGCCTCTGGACACCGTGGGAGCCGAGGGAAGCGCTCCAGGCCACCCCCTCCAAACGTGAGTACCCACTTCTCCCTCTCACCTCTAAGCTAGAGTTCCAAGTCTTCTTACAAGAGGTGTGGGGGGGGGAGTTGCCGAGGCCCGGCGAATCCTTCCTCTCGGCCTTCTGCTGAGCGTTGCATTTTGCGTTTGGAAGAAAGTGCCGTGTCACAGAGATCGTGCCAAGAGCAACCTCGGGCTTCAAAGCGTTGGCTCAGGGCCCGGGCAGGATGCTCAGGGCCGGCCTTTCCCACAGCAGCCGAACCGCTCCGGTGAAAGAGCAGGAGCAGAGGTCCGGGCGTCTGTTGCCCCGTCAACCCCAGAGCCTCCCCGCCCCCCTTGGCTTACTGCACGGGCAGCCCTGGAAACAGCATCTCGGTAGCAGTGTCAGGCGTTTGGGCCAGGAAGGGCGTCGGCGTGTGTATGTGCGTGTGTCCTTCTCGGGGGCCAGGCATCCCTCAGCGGCATGCCAGCTTGCTTTTCCTTGTCACGTGGCGACCTGCAAGCCTTTGTCCAGCGGAGAGGGAGAGGAAACCATACGGGTAATACTCGACCCAGTTTCTCAGTGAGGAATTTGCTGCTTTCCGACCTTCTAGCCAGATTCGGATCCTGCAGCCACCTTAAAGCCCAACAAAGTATTCCAAGGCTAGAAGCATTCGATGGTCAGCGCTCCCTTCATCAGTAACTGATTTGTCTGGCGAAGAAAGCTTTGGCCTTCGAAAGCTTATAACCTGGAAAAGCTCTGTTGGTCTTTAAGGTGCTACCGGATTCGGATCTTTGCTCTTCTATTGCAGATTAACACAGCTGCCCACCTGCAACCACTTTCCAGCCAGCGAATGCCAGTTTGGTGTCGTGGTTAGGAGCGCGGACCCGAATCCGGGAGAACCGGGTTTGATCCCCCACTCCCCCACATGAAGCCAGCTGGTGTGACTTTGGGTCAGTCACAAGTTCTCTCAGAGCTGTTCTCTCAAGGGCAGTCCTCGAAAGATCCCTCAGCCCCACCTACCTCACAGGGTGTCTGTTGTGGGGAGGGGAGGGGAAAGGAGATTGTGAGCCACTCTTTTCAGGTAGTGAAGGGCAAGGTATAAATCCAATCTCTTTTCTTCTTCTTAAAATGCATTCTGATGTCTCTTTTGTGAAATTCTTGGGTAAAATAAAGGACTCTTGACAGACACACAATAGGCTATCTTTGCTTAGGTATATGCAGGCTTGCATGAGGAACATAAAAAGAGAATCCAAAATCTGCTTGTGAACTATTTAATTAGTTGACCCCACTTACCAGGATACCGTCAGGCATTGCTACTAACCCCCAAATTTCTGGTCACCTTTTTCTTGAGGTTGCCCGGCCTTGCCGCGTATCTTGCACTCATCCCTTTTGCTGTCCCCCAGTCATGTGGAGAGAGAAAGCTGTGCTGTCCTGCCATCTGTCTCCCCCCCCCTTGGGTTCCTAGGGTATGTGGATGGGTCTGATAAAGCGAGTCCAGCACTTCCTTCTGCCCCCTGGAAGCTTGAGGTGCGCTCACTGAGTTCCTAGCTGATGAACTGACTGTGCTTTCCCCCCTTCCCTTCCTCTAGCGCCCACCGCATCATTTTGTTGGTGGAATCTGTCCTCTTTGGCCTCTTCGTCACAGTCATATTCTACGACCAGGTGGGTTTTAGGAGGCTTTGGTCTCTGTCAGTCAACTGAAAAAGTTTTTTAATTGGATGTCAGTCCTCGTAAACCAACGACCCGCGCCCCACCAACGAAATCAAACCTATAAAGTTGCAGATTGCTTAGCCAGAATGGAAATTATGCGTGACGGCATGGGCACTGTCCAGTAGGAGCAGTGCATGAACCTGTCTTGTACTGTCAGCCATTTGGGCATCATCCAATAGGAGCCGTGCATGAACCTGCCTGGTACTGTCAGCCATGTAGTTCAACCAACCCGTTATTGTCTACTCAGATGGGAAGCAGCTCTCCCGAGGCCTCAGCAGGTTCTTTGAATGGAAGATTCCAGGGATCGAACCTGGGAGTTCCTGCGAACCAAGCAGCAGCTGAACCACTGAGCTGTGTCCTCCCCAAACAGGAAATTGCCTTATGTCACTGGACCACCTAGGCCAGTATTTTCTGTTCTGACTGGCAGCAGCTCTCCAGAAAATCATACTAGGCCTTCCCCAACTCCTGATATCCTTTCAATTCGAGATGCCAGGGATTAGACCCAGGGCCTTCTGCTTGGGCTCTGCCATAGAGATATGGGCTCCCCCATATCAGGGAATGTTCCCAAGACTCATGTGTATCACCCCATCTCTGGATAACATTTTTGTCATTGTGGGGGAGAGGGACATCTTGGATTTTTGGAGGGCCCCCTCCAGGAGGAAACTGGATTTTTCCAGTCACAGCAGCACGAAAGACCAGCGAGCGTTTCCGTCTCTAATTCTCTCAACCCAACCCCTTTTTGTCCTGCCCGTCGCTTGTCCCCCAGGTGGTTTCCATCATCACAGACGAGACCCCGATCGAGCAGCTCCGCAACCGACTCCGGAAGGAGCCGCACCGGGAGGTGGCGCACACACGGAAGCCCAAGATTGCCCTTCTGCGAGAGGTGTTCGGCCGCGGTACGATAGCGTGTGCGGGGGGGGGCACGGGGAACATGGGGAAGGTTGATCTTCCCGCGGCTCGTCGATCGCCGTTCAGACACGAGACCGCGATGAGGCTGTGTGCAGCAATCTCACCTCTCTCCTCTCCCCTCCGTCTAGGCTTCATGATCTGCTGGTTCTTCCCATGCAACTGCAGCTCCCCGTCAGCCGGCGGGCCCTCCTACAGCTACCTGCCCAACTACGACGTGTGACCCCCCCCCCCCGTTGCGTTGCTTCAGGGGAGCGTCGCCCTCATCATTCTGCTGTCTTTCTCTTCTGCAAAGAGCAAAGGCCGTGGTTGCATTCAGTTCCTTGCTACAGCCTGTGGAGGAGGAGGAGGAGCCGGCAGCGACTGTGGCTAGAAGCCTTGAATCCTAGAATGGGCCCAGTATCCCAGGTGTGTCCAGAGTGCCATTCGCTATTGGGAATAAGCATGCACATCTCCTTCCCCCTCCATAAGGCAGAAGAGCCCCCTGTGTTTGGACTCGTGGGTTGCCCGCGGAGCTCTTAGAACTGGGGCCTTCCTCCCAGGAAAGCCACACATGGGGATCAGCCTCATAATCCTCTCAAACAACTACCGGGCCTGCGGTGCGGAGCTGGGAACGCCGCCCCTCCCTGAGCCCTGCCTTTCCTGCACCTGGCTGCTCTCGCTTCTCGAGAGCCTGTCCTCTGCATCTCAACTGAATCAAAACATCACCCGGCTCTCAAGACAAAGACAAGAAGCTGTAGGATGTTCGTCCTCTCACTGACTCTTTGGGTCATGCGCGGGTCACCAAGTATCTCTGGGGGACCGTGGCCACCGCTGTTGACCACAGCCCTGCTCGTGGTTGTTCGGGTGAAGCAAGAGCTCCGAATCTCGCCCCGAGGGACTGTTGACCCTCTCACCTCGCTTCAGCCTCTGATTTGCCACGTCTCCATGTAAGCAAATCAGAAGGTGATGGTTAGAGGGAGCGTCAGTTTAATCGGTGGTATATGCACGCCCTCAGACTCCTCTTGGGTTTTGGTTGGCGGTCTCTGTGGGATGTGAAGGCAGCTGTAGTCCTCTTCTCCCTTGACTGACTTCGGGCCAGTGTGTCTATCAGGGAACGTACCCTTCTGTGTCTGCCCCTCATCCCGGTATCCCCGCGTCCATTTTGCTGTGAGCCTCCCAGTGTGTTCTCTCGTTCTCAGTCTTAAGGTGGGTTCTTCTTGAGAGCCGCCTCAGAACCCGTCTGTGCTGCTGGGAGGGAAATAGTTGGACCCCGTCAGCGTTATTCGTCAGCTGGGTGGGGCTTCTGCTGCAATTTGGCCCAGCAGAAAAGATGACTCCATGTCCTTTGGATAGGATCCCCCTAGGGGGATCGACCCCTGGCCACCTTCTCGCTCCTAGAATGAACCCCTCAAGGTCATCTGGCGTGTCGCGCGTCGTCCTCAAAAAAGGCTCCGGTCTAGGTTGGGGGACCCGAACCTTCGGTAGTTGAAAAAGAAGAAGACGAATTTTCGGTAGGCTCCGTTTCTCCTGTCCTCGTGCTTTGGGTGAGAAAGAAGGCGCGCGCTCTGAAATTCTTTTGTGAGAGCTTTTCTCTCCTTGCAGTCTACTTTCTTTAGCAAGGCTAGATTCGAGTCGAGTAGCACCTTAGAGACCCGGCAAGTTCGCCAGGGAATGAGCTCCCAAGGGTCAAAAGTTCCCTTTGTCGGATGCAAGCAAGCACGGAGATCTGAGCCCTTACGTGCCCCACCCATCTCCTGACGGGGATATGAAGTCTCAGAGACCTCCGTTGCGACCTGACGAAGGGAGCTTTGACTCTTGGAAGCTGTCACCTTGGAAATCTTGTCGCTCTCTAAGGTCCCACTGGACTCCAACCGAGCTGTCCCACTCCAGACCAACACGGCTAGAACTTCCTTTAGCACGGTCTCCCCTCTTTTCCCCTCACCCCCCATCCTGTGCATAAGCCTTTGGGCTTACTCCTGTGTTGGATCCCGTGGATCTGTACTGTACTGCCCACACCAGCACTTTCTCCTGCACGAGTGGGAAATCTTGGAGGTGAAGCGCCACTGTTAGCGGGACGAAGCCGAGGGACCTGACCGTGCGTGTTTCAATACTTGCAAGTCCCTAGTGTAGCCAATCCTCCAAGAGCTTACAGTAGCCCCTGTAAGAAGAGCTCTGTAAGCTCTTGGAGGATTGGCTACATTAGGGGTGTGTGGCCTAATATGCAAAGGAGTTCCTGCTACAAAAAGAGCCCTGCAAGTAGCGCCTATTCCCGTTTGACTTCACACCGGGCCTCTTTGGTTTGTGTCGAGGCCCCTCGAACCTCCACTGGTGTTTTTTTTTAAGTCGCTGCTTCCCTCCTGTCCCTCCCCACCCCGATCCACAGAATAAGCAAAGCCGCCGGCTGTTGCGAACTGTGAAGTTTACTGCAAAATGAATGGCAGGGAAGGTGCTGGGTTTTTTTTTTTTTGTAAAGGAATTTAACGGTGATAAGCTTCTGCCCTAAACTGTAGTTCTGGGTAGACCCCCCCCAGATGGTAACCCCGGCAGCACTGCTGGTGTGTGCACATGGGAGGGGGACTGACTGCTTCGGTGCCCGCCCCAACCCCGAGCGGGCTCACGTTACCAAGTAATGCCACTTTTGGAATCGATTCAGAGGCTCTCCCCCCCCCCCCCCCGGGAGTGGTTGGGCTGTTTCGTCGGGCTCAGTTCCACACGCGAAGCTTTGCTTTGCGGCAAGACGCCACACGATCTGTGCGTTAAGGGGGAAAGTGCTTGCACACCTCCGGAGTCTGCGGTACCTTTGCATGGATTGTGCATTTATAGCCAGTGTACACTTGAAAACATGAAGCTGCCTTGTATTGAATCAGGGCCTGGGTCCATCAAAGTCGGTGTTGTCTGCTCAGGCTGGCAGGGTCTCTCCAAGGTCTCAGGCAGAGGTCTTTCCCATCACCTACTGCCAGATCTTTCCACTGGAGATGCCGGGGATTGAACCTGGGAACTTCCAAGCAGATGCTCCACCGTTGAGCCACAGCCCCTCCCCAACGTTTTTAGAGCGTTGGCCTAGAATCTGGGCAGATGGGGTTCAAATACCCGCACGGCTCTCTACATGACCTTGGGCTAGTCCAATTCTTAGCCTAACCTACCTCACAAGGCGGTTGTTAGTTTACAGTGGGGGTGGGAGAACCGGCTAGGCTGTTACAAGTTCCTTGAATCACAGGCAGGTTAAAAACATACAAGGTAGGAGGCAACAGACCACACGGAAGTTAGTTCTCTGTACCTGTACACCCAAGAGAGTTCTGTGGAACATAAAATCCAGCAGCTCAGACAAAATTTCAGCTTGTGTGTGTGTGTGTGTGTGTGTAGCCTTTTTAATTTATAAAAAGCAAGGCTTTAGTCCGGACTGCTGTAGCAAATAATCTGTCAGTGTTGTGATGTTTTTCCTCCAGAAAAAGCACAGGGCAGTTGGAAGGCATCTTCACGTGGGTCTCGCACTCTACAAGCAAGTTTGCTTGTTACTTGCCCCCCAACGATAAACCCAGTCCTGTGCCTGCTTACTTAGAAGTAAGTATGGATGTGTTTTTGCGTCCTTTCCCCCCCCTTTCCCGTCTCCCTCCCGTCCCAGTCAAAATTCAGCCACAGCCACCTAGACAAAAAGGTGCAGGTGGCGCCAGCTTGGGAGTGGTGAGCGAATATTATGGCACATGTTTACCTTGTTTGTTCCCGTTGTGCAATTTGGAGAATTCGTTTTATTAGTTTTGTTATCAGCCTGTCAGCCCTGACAGAGAGAGTCTGGAATTTTGCCCTCTGCCTACTGTGCAGTTCTGGGGGAAAGAAGACGTGAGGTAAGCCCTGATTTTATGCCAAGAAGAACTGAATTCTGCAACCTTTTCAAATCCAAGTAGATTTTGTATCAGTATCCTTGATTTGCATTTTTCAGGCTTGATCGGAGCCTTCCCACTCACTGCGATAGTTCCCGCCTGCCACCGGAGCAAGGATGTTCCTTGTGCAGGAACTGGGTGCTGCCCTTAGTGGAACGGCCCGACGAGATCTGTCCTCTGTTTTTATTCTGCTTCCGTAGGTCATAGAACGTGGGGGCCAAGACACTAGCCAAGTGGCTGCTCCGAATAGGCAGATGTTCCCCGAATGCACGTCCAGTGCCCCTTTTTTGCAGTCTTAAGGCCTGGAAACTTGCTTTTTAAAAAAATGAAATTCAATATTCCGTCTGCACAGTTCCACTTGTACTGATTCCTTTGCCCGTTTGATGCAATGGCGAAACTGTATAACCCTCCCCCCTTACTGTTTTAATCCCGCTCTTTCTTCGAGGAGTTCAGAGCGATGTACATGGCGGATGCCTTCCCCTTCCCTTCTAACCTCACAACACCCTTTCGAGGTTGATTTCACTAAGAGAAAGCGATCTGGTCTGATGCCACTCAGTGAGCGGGTGATCAACCTGGATCCGAAATCGATCCTGTAGGCTGCACATCACCATCCCCTGGTGTGGTTTAGGGATTAGAGCGACGGACTAGACCTGAGTTCCAGTCCCCACTCCGCCATGGAAGTTCACTGGGCAGACTTGGGCCAGCCGCTTTCCTCAGGCTTACCTACCTCACAGGGTTTGTGGAGAGGATCGTGGAGGAGGGGAGAAGCAGGCGCGGCACCTCGTGCACCTTGGGGGAAGGACGGGGTGGAAATGTGACAGATACTGAATGTACTGCAGGGAAGCTGCGAGGTTTCTATACAGGCACCCTTAGTTAAGTTGATTGTGAATGTGAAGAGGTATTGCCAGTGCAACACACGCGCCAGTTTGGTGTAGCGGTTAAGTGCACAGGCTCTAATCTGGGAGAACCAGATTTGATTCCCCACTCCTCCACATGCAGCCAGCTGGGTGACCTTGGGCAAGCCACAAGTTCTCTCTGAGCTGTTCTCTCAAGAGCAGTTCTCAGTCAGAGCTCACTCAGCCCCACCTACCTCACAGGATCTCTGTCGTGGGGAGAGGAAGGGAAGGAGATTGTGAGCCACTTTGGAGACTCCGAGTGAAGGGCGAGGTATAAATCCAGTCTCCTCTTCTTCTCTGCCTGCCGGTGGGGAGGCTGAGCGGCAGAAATGGTCTGCGTGCGGGAAAGGAGACCGGGTTGCCTTGCTGCAGTCGTGGGCATGCGGCACGTCCACCCCTCGGTGACTGCACTAAGGTCCGGTGGTCGTTCACACGTCTGAATGGGCCATGACAGAGCGGACACTACCAGCCAGGGTCTTTCACGGCACCTCGAATGTAACATTGGGTCGGCCCCCCACCGAGTACCAAGGGATAAGCTTGCGTGTGTGAACCGATACACTGACACACAGGGGAACGGGTGTTTTTGAAAGGGGTTCGGCAGCAGGGGAACCCTGGCCTTCCCACTGCCCCAAAAAGTATTTGGGTGGGGGTCTGGCGGGTATGCAGCCGAAGGGCCCCCCCCACCTCCAGTTGCAGCTACCAGTGTTAACGCCGACAGCACATCTGTGTGTTTGCTATTTGTATTACAGTAAGACGTTTTATATTAAAAAAGAATATTCTCACTGGATTCTGCCTGAAGATGCTGCCTTTTGTGTGTGTTCGGCCTCCCTACCGATAACTCCCCCATCCGGGGGGGGGGGGGAACCCTTTTCTGTGTCAAAGAATCACAACAGAGGAGGCTAAAAAGCGTTCCAGCAACCCTCTGCCCCGTGTCCAGCTCCCGGGGCTGGAAACTGTAGCCGAGGTTGCGGGCGCTGGAATCCGATCTGCAGCTCCAGGGCTTCGGGGAGGATTAAGGGCTTGGAGTCCGGCCCAGCGGCCTTTTGGTTCTGGGATGAGTCATAGAAAGCGACCGGGGTGGGGGGGGGAGGTGAATGTCTGGAGAGAAGATCTGAGGAGGATCTGGGGTCAGGAAGGAATTTTCTTCCAGGCCAGATTAGCCCAGGGGGGTCCTGGAGGTTTTGTGTCCTCTTCTGGGCATAGAGCAGGGGTCACTGGGAGTGCAGTGTGTGTGCGTAGTGTGAATTTCCTATGTTGTGCAAGGGGCTGGTCTAGATGACCCTTGAGGTCCCTTCCAGCTTATTGGAGAAGCTGGAGAACGTGGAAGAAGAGAAGGAGAAGCGGCATCAGAGGTCCCACAGTCCTGAGACAGACGGGGTTTCTTTTTCTCCTTGTGCACAGGTTAAAGTAGAGAGACATAACCAGTGCTCCCTCTAAGCTGTGGAGTCCTGTGAGCAAAAATTCTACTTTGTGAGCTACTGGCATTGAAGTTGTGAGTGAGGCGATTTGGCTACTGTCTAAATCAGCTTGCTCTGGAGCCACCCTGCCTGAGCTAAGGCAAAAATGTGTGAGCCGGAGGCTAAAAAACTGTGAGCTAGCTCACACTAACTCAGCTTAGAGGGAACACTGGACATAACCGTCTGTGAGGCAGACTGTTGTGTGCAGGGATGGGGCTTTTCTCCAGGGCAGGGTTGGCCAAATTCTGTCATGAAGGTGGCTGCCGTCTGTGGGTGTGGGTGCACACACTGCTGGCCAAACCTGCCACACGGACGTCCTGTAAAATTTGAGTCATATCACTGTAAGGCTAAGACCACTGCAAATGCACGTGATGATACCTGGCTGGTGGTGTACCCAAAACCCATTACAACATTAAGGGGTGAACTGCCTCTTGCATTCCTGCATATGCCCCCCCCCCCTTTGTTTCTTCTAGCAAGTGGGGAAACTGACCCATGTCTTCACCACATCCCGGACAAAGTTTAGCAGGGTCTCCGGGGAAACAGATAACGTTGCTTCAGCGGCTGCATCTGACTGGCAGTCTGCCAGCTGGTCCTCTCCCCTTGAAGGTCAACAAGGGGTCAACTTGGGGATACTAAGCGGCAGCTTAAGGAAGCATGATTGCTGCCCAGTCCGAAGGAGGCTCAGTTCCCTGCTTTGTCAGACCACAGGCAGATTTATGAGAGCTGGCCCAGTCTCCTGGTGACCTGGGATTTGGATGACCCGGCTTCAAAGCCCCCTCTGCCAGGGGTCGTTTCGTAGAAAAAGAGCTAGGGGAACTCATGGCCGGAGTGCGAGGAAGCCCCGCCAAGGCCCTCCCTGGCCCCAGGCAGGCAGGGGTGGGGAGGAAGCAACTTACCCTCCCTCTTCTCCTGCCTCCTCCTGGCTGAATGAGGGCTGGAAGCGGGGTGGCCGGAAGCGGGGGGCGGGGCTTCGTCGTGTGCCCCGCCCCCTGCACCTCACCCGGCGGAACTGCAATCCCCCGCGATCCCCCCCGAATCGACCTCTGCCCTCTGCCATCCAGGTTGCTGGGTGACCTTGGGCCGCGGGTGACCGCCTGTCCCACTGTGTATCACAAGGGGTTTTGTGAAGATAGAGGGAAGGGAGATCTGCATTTCCCATTGTGTGGGGAACCCTGTGAGCTCCGTGCAGGAAAAGTTGGCTAAAGATAACAAGAAAGATCAACGGCATATGTGCGGTTTCAATGCTCCCCTTCGGTGTTTCCTTCCTGTAACTCTGTTGCCCCTCACGAGCTAGGTGAAAGGGAAGAGACGCTCCCTAGTGAAGAGGACAGTCGAAAGGTTTTTCGTTGCCAAGGCCTATCCCGGCTGTTTCCGTGCCCCCCACTGCAATGTCAAAAGGAGACCCAAATGCCCTTAATCTTGTATCTTCCAGCACTGTTGCCACATTCATAGAACTGAGGTAGGCATCCTTGGAATTTTGGCTGTCTGGAGTTGGGGGGAGGGATTGGGCCGGCCCTACCGTTCGAACTGAACCAATGAATCTGCCTTTGTGCCCAGTTGGGCAGTTGGTCCCACTGTGTGTCCAGTGCTGCCAAGTCACAGCCAACTTATGGTGACCTCAAGAGGGGTTCGGAGGCAGAGCCGTACAGAGGAGGTTTGCCGTTGCCTGCCTCTGCATGGTGACCCTGGACTTCCGTGGTGGTCTCCAATGCTCCCTCTAAGCAGTGGAGTCCTGTGAGCAAAAATTCTACTTTGTGAGCTGTGAGTGAGCGACTTGGCTGCTGCACAAATTAGTTTGCTCTGGAGCCCTCCTTCCTGAGCTGAGACAAAAATGTGTGAGCCGGAGGCTAAAAAAACTGTGAGCTAGCTCACACCAACTCAGCTTAGAGGGAACACTGGTGGTCTCCCACCCAAGGAGAAACTGGGGCTGGCCCCGCCTGGCTTCTGAGACCAGATCAGCCTGGACAAGTCAGGTCAGGATGTGTGAGCAAGGAGACAGCCATAGCTGATCTGTGGAGACCCTGTAGGGTTTTCAAGGCAAAGGTCAAACAGGTGGTTTGTCATTGCCTGTAGCAACTCTGAACGCCGCAGTCTCCAGTCCCAAGTACTAACCAGAACTGACCCTTTTGAGGACTTGTGAGCTCGGGCCAGCCCGGGCCGTCCAGGTCAGGACATTGGCCCAACTAAGTATCGGTAGTAAAGAGCCAGAGTCCAGTTAGCACCTTAAAGGCGAACAAAATTTGTGGCGGGGTCTGAGCTTTTGCGAGTCACGGCTCATCTGAAGAAGTGAGCCGTGACTCACGAGAGTTCCTGCCCTGCCACAAATGTTAAGTCTTTCACCACCCATCTCGATCCGTCTCAGTGTTAATACTTTTGACGGGCAGCGGATCTGCAGGTTTTCAGGCGGAGAAAAAGTTCCGAAGCCAGCAGCCGTTACCGCTGAGGTCTTTGAACGGGAGACGCTGGGGACTGAACAGGGCGGCCGTCAGCACGGCAGGCGAGGGCTGTACCACTGAGCCACGGCCTCCTGAGCTGAGGGCTGCGGGCCCCCACACCGCCAGCCCTTCCCTCCCTTGTCCTCGCAAGTTCCGCTTTTCTTCCAACCCTCCGCAAAGCCCACTACGTAGCCAGGCCGCCAACACGACCGCTGACGCCGGAAGAAACACGTGGCACCAAAGAGCTGGTTTATAAATAGCATTAAATAAACCTGGCAGAGTTTTATTATTTTTTTTTAAAAAAAAATCAGAACCTCGACAATCATTACTAAATATTAACAAGCTGTTTATACAATGCAAAAAAATTTCCCTCTGACACCCTCCCCCCAGGCGACTCGCCCACCCCAGGCGACTCGCCCACCCCAGGCGACTCGCCTCGGGTTCCTGGTCTTTGTGACTGTCCTTTAAATTATAACTTAATTTAATTATTAACCTGATGGACGTCGCTCCCCTTCCCTCTTGGTTTGGTACAAGTATTGTTGGGGGGGGGGGATCCAGAGCATAACTGGAGGCAGGGGGAAGGGTCCCCTCTGGCTCTACAGAGGGGTTTAAATACATTCCCTCCCTCCGGGGAGAGAACAGGCTGATTGGTGTGAGCGGAGTCGGCAGACAGACGTTTCTTTGATTCTTGGCGGAGAGCACCCTCGAAGGTTTCTTTGTTTCACGCAGGGGTCATTTCCTGCAGGAGCGCACAGGAGCGGAGCTCCGGCAGTAAAGAGCCCAGGGCGCGGGCACATGCAACAAGCACCACCCCCTGCTCCCAGCAGCCCTCAGTCAAAGCAAGAAGAAGCCAGATAAGATGCAGAGCTCCCCCCGGCCTCCTGGTCCAAAACAGTCCAGTGGCACCTTTAAGACCAAGTTTTATTCAGGTACAAGCTCTCCCTCCTCTGTGAAGACAGATCTGCACGTCCCCCCCCAATAGCTAGCAATCCAAAACAGTCCAGTGGAGCCTGAGCAGTGGGTGTTGCCTTCTGACACACTTCCGGTGATGTCAGGGGGTGTGACATATGCAAATAAGTTATGCTAATGAGCTCCTGCACCTCTTTTTCTATGAAATGACCCCTGGTTTCTCGGCTTCTTGCTTCTCCCAGAAGCAGGGATTAGAACCCAGGAGTCCTGCGTCCTTTCCACTCCCTTATCAATGCACACACATGAAGCCGCCTTATGCTTCAGACCTTGAGTCCATCAAAGTCAGTATTGTCTACTCAGACCAGCAGCAGCTCTCCAGGGTCTCAGACTGGGGCCTTTCACGCCACTCTGCTACCTGGCCCTTTTATCTGGGGGTGCCCGGGATTGAACCCGGGACCTTCTGCATGCCAAGCCGAGGCTCTTCCACTGATCCACAGCCCTTCCACCCTCGGGCAGGGTTTTGCTCTGACTACTCGGTAGTCGTGGTCATCTGGGAGGGCGGAGCTTATGGTGTGAGCCGGTGTTCAGAGGAGGAAATTTCAGCAAGGCTCGGAAGGCATTTCTCGCTTTCTCTGCTACTTCCGAACAGGTGTGCTTTTCCTGCCTGGAAACAGCACGGGAAAGGGAAGGTCGGAGCGCCTGATGTCACAGGAAAGAGAGGGGGGCCAAGATGGGAATGGCTGGCAAGGATCCTGGCTGCGGAGGCGGGATCTTGGATTCAGCAGTGCATGGGTTAAGCGACCAGCACTCTCCTCTTATTGGGGGCTCCCCAACAATGACCTGGGTTCAAATCCCTTGTCAGCCAGGAAGCGGACTTGGTGACTGAAGATTTAGCTGTCCCCGGCCTAATCTACCTTGCAGGATTGTTGTGAGGTTGAAACGGAGGAGGAGCAAACCAGATAGGCTGTGCCGTGTCCTCAGAGAGAAGCTGGGTTTCAGAACTGTAAAGGACAGAACAAAGACGGGGGCAGAACCCGACACTGGGCCTTAAGGTTGCCAGTCTCCAGACGGCAGCTGGAGATCTCGGAGTATGACTGGTCTCCGAGTAGGGTTGCCAGCCTCCAGGCGGTGGCTGGAGACCTGCTATTACAACAGATCTCCAGCTGGCAGAGATCAGTTCCCTTGGGAAAAATGGCTGCTTTGGAGGGGTGGGCTCTGTGGCATTGTGCCCCACCAAAGTCCCTCCCTCCTCAGGCTCCACCCCCAAAATCTCCAGGTATTTCTCAACCTGGAGTTGGCAACCCTGTCTCCGGGTTACAGAGATCAGTTCCCCTCAGAGGTAATTTCGCGGGGGATCGCGGGGGATCGCAGTTCCCCTGGGTGAGGTACGGGGGGCGGGGCACATGACGAAGCCCTGCCCCCTGCTTCCGGCCGCCCCGCTTCCGGCCCTCAATCAGCCAGGAGGAGGCAGGAGAAGAGGGAGGGTAAGTTGCTTCCTCCCTGCCTCTCCTCAACCCTGCCTGCCTGGGGCCAAGGAGGGCCTTCACGGGGCTTCCTTGCACTCCTGCCGGCTTTGCAGGTCCACCGCCGGGCCCCTCATGGGGCTCAGCAGTGGAGCTGCAAAGCCGCCGGCGGCGGCCGGGACCGTTGGGGGCGGGGTGTGTGGCCTTATGACACACTTCCGGTGATGTCAGGGGGTGTGGCCTTATGACACACTTCCGGTGATGTCAGGGGGTGTGACATATACTAATGAGTTATGCTAATGAGTTCCCCTAGCTCTTTTTCTACGAAACGACCTGGTTCCCCTGGATAAAAGGGCCACTTTGGGAGGTGGACTCTGAGGCATTATAACCCGCTGATGTCTCTCCCCTCCCCAAATCCCGCCCTCCTCAGGCTCCACCCCCAAAATCTCCAGGAATTTCTCAACCCCGAGTGGCAGGCCCTACCCGTGGGCCTCGGCCCACCAAACACTCCCCCCCCCCCCCCCACCCCCCCCCCCCCCCCACAGGCACTGCTAGCTGCAGTCCTGTCGTCTACTCCCACTGCTCCGGCTACCACACCTTTGCTCCCGGCTTTACAACTGCAAGCTGAACACAGCCCTCCTGCCCCCCTCTCCTCCTCTTCCTCTTCCCCGCTTTTATTGTCTTTCTCAGCTGAAAAGGGGTTCCTTTAACTGCCATCTCCTTCCAAGATCCAGGCTTACTCTCCCGCTACTTCTGTGGAGAGCAGCTTCCGGCCCTCGCGCTTAGGGTTCCTGACTCTGCTGGCAGCCTGCCTTATTTGGAGCCGGCCCAAGGAAAAGATCCTTTAAGCCAAAAAAAGGAGAAATTCCTCAGCACGCACAGTTGGGATCGAGGGCCCTGGCAGCAAAAGGCCTGGCTTCTTCCCCCTCCCTCTTGGCGGTAGGAAGAGGGGAGGCACAGAGGCCACCGCGTATTCAGGGTGAGGCCTGGGAATGGCCTGCCCTCAAGGCAAGGCCTGTAATTTCTTTGGTGCCTAGGCGCACAGCCACCAGAAAGTGCACGTGTGCCAAAACACCAGAGAGGTTTGGCTGGGCCGTTCAGGAAGCCGCAGACCTTTAAAGGGCCGAGGAAAGAGTTACTTTGTGAAGGGGAAGGAGGTGGCGCTCGTGGGCTGAGGTAGACTCTCTCTCTCCAGCACATTTCCTGGCTGTCCCAGAAAACGTGAGGCGTGGCTTTGCCAAGATGCGATGAGGGCAAAGGAACATCGTTGCCTGCGTATTTGGAAAAAAAAAGGAAAGAAAAGCTCCCCACAAGTAATGCTCTGCATATCCAGGATGGCCAATAAATAAATCCGATAATAAATACAGTAGAGGTGTGGTCAGGAACCAGTCCGAGCCAACGGCGCAGCCGCAACGTATCGTGAAACGAGGCCTCTTGAAAGTTACAACTAACCCGAATGGAATCCTTCCAGCCATGATGCCCAATCGCTTCAGTCTCACTTTGGTCACATGTGCCGCAAACCAGCCTTTCTTGTCAAGTCAGGCGTGAGAGAAAGAGAGACATTCTCCTTTCCATCCATTTCTTTCTAAAGCCTGGTTTGGTCACCCCCACAGTTCTCCCATTCCCCTCAGGGAGGAAGCAGGCAGGCCTGGAACACCAACACTGTCCACGTAAGCAGTGTCCTCTTTAGGCCTCCCGAGTGGCTTCCCCTGCGATCGCTTGGTTTGCGTTCTGCATTGCTGAGTATCCAGGCGTAACCAAGCGGGGGCCCGCCAAAAAGAAAAGTCTGGCAAACTGCAGAATGTTCTAGAAGGGTCCAGAGATACTGGCACCTGTCAAGCAGGGACCAACATGGTACCTGTTTGTTAACCGTGTAAAAACAAAAAAAAACCCCACCCCTGACCAGTGATACGAATTAGGACCCCTTGTACTGCCAGTTTGGTGCAGTTTGTCATCTTTGGAAGGGCAGTGATGTACAGTCTGCCTCTGAGCCCCTTTCTTCCCTCAAAAAACACCACTTTGTGGTTGAGAAGGTCCAGGAATAGCCCACAAGGCCTGCCCAGAATTGCCTCACGGCTCTATTTGCGGCCTCGGCGGTTCCTTAAGACCTCTAAGATGCGGGCCCTCTGCTTCAGCCACTGGTTCGACGGACTCTTGGGGCGTTTGGGGACGAAGAAGGTGTACTTGAGGCGAGGGGCCCTCTGGTCCGTCACCACCAAGGCTTGCAAGGTGAGAGGCTCCTTCAGCGGCCCGCGCCCTGTGATAACCTCCGTGGCCTTGGTGGCCCCGCTGTAACGCAGGGTTACCCCGTTCTGAACGTGGACGTCCTGCTCGGAAGGCACGAGGACGTACTTGCCGTTGAGGGCATACGAGCCGTCCCGCCGGCGTAGGGCTAAGTAGATGCCGTCGTTGGAAGAGGCCGAGCCGCTGTTCTGGCGGATCAAGATGTTGGTGGCTCCTGCTGGGATGGTGACCACATCATTGTAACCGTACCTGAGGGGCAGAAGTCACAACGCGTCAGAAACCAGGCAGAATATTTTATCACCTGTGAGGTAAAGAGTTCTAGAAGGAACATACACAGGGTTGCCAACCTCCAGGTGGTGTCTGGAGATCTCCTGGGATTACAACTGAATTCCAGATGGTGCTATGGAAGCGTGCTGGGTGACCTTGGGCCTGTCACATGCTCTCAGCCTCACCTACTTCATAGGGTTGTCATTAGGGTTGCCAACCTCCAGGTAGTGGCTGGAGACCTCCCATTATTACAACTGATTTCCAGACGACAGAGCCCAGTTCACTTGGAGAAAATGGCCGCTTTGGAAGGTGGCTTCTGTGGCATTATACCCCACTGAAGTCCCTCCCCTGCCCAAACCCCGCCCTCCTCAGGCTCCACCCCCAAAATCTCCAGATGTTTCCCAGCCTGGAACAATTATATCCAGATGGGAGCTCTTACTGAAGTGTCCCATTGGCCTGTATTTGGCAAAGGACACTGCTGACCATTTTGGAACCTGGCTGCACCCTCTCTCATTCCCGACGGCGTCTGACAAGAGCATCACTCACTTGGGCTTGGTGAAGGAGCCGTAGGTCTTGGTGCAGCGCGAGTTGTCTCCTCCACACACCATGCACTTGTCGAACTTCTTCTTAGAGCCGATGACGCGGTCGCAGCCGGCGTGGACGCAGCGTCCCTGAACGCAGACCGAGGTAGATTCGGGGGAGCAGGGCGTTCCGTCTGCCACCTGGAATACAGCAAGATTGGGTTAGCCTGGGACTTGTTTCCTTCTGCAGCTCTCTCTCTTCTATTTCCTAGTGTGCTGGCCCCAGTCAGCGTTATCTGTAGTTTAGTAAAACTGCTCTGCATCTTTAAGACTTGTTGCACCTGGGAATTGGAGTCCACAGTTAGGGGTCCCAGAAGCTTCCCTCTGACTGGCTCATTAAGAATAATTTCCTGAGCTCAGAGGCGCAAAGATAGGAGTTTTATTAAACTACAGATAACGCTGACTGGGACCAGCACACCTGGCATTGCAACACACACTTGCACATGAAGTCAAATCAAGATGGGTAGCCAATGCTCCCCCTAAGCGGTGGAGTCTTGTGAGCAAAAATTCTACTTTGTGAGCAACTGGCATTAAAGTTATGAGCAAGCCATTTGGCTGCTGCATAAATTAGTTTGCTCTGGAGCCCTCCTTCCTGAGCGAAGACAAAAATGTGTGAGCCGGAGGCAAAAAAACTGAGCTAGCTCACACTAACTCAGCTTGGAAGGAACACTGGTAGCCATGCTAGTCTGTCTGTAGCACTAGAAAAGAGCAAGAGTCCAGTAGCACCTTAAAGATTAACAAAATTTGTGGCAGGGTAGGAGCTTTTGTGAGTCACTGGTATCTGAAGAAGTGGGCAGTGATTCATGAGAGCTACTCCCCTGCTGTCTTTAAGATGCTACTGGACTCTTGCTCTTTTCTACCACTACATGAAGTCAGAGTCAATGAAAAACTGGGAAATTCACAAAGAGGTCTCCTGAGCTTTTCTTATTGATGAAAGGTAGCTGTGGGGCCAGATTCTGATTGGAGAAACAGAACAAGAGAAGGACAAAATAACTTCCTCCCTGTCATGCACCATTTTCAATCTCAAATGGCTGCCTGGAGCTACGGTTGCCAGCCTCTAGGTCAGGGGTGTCGAACACATTTGTTACGAGGGCCGGATCTGACATAAATGAGACTTTGTTGGGTCAGGTCATGTGTGTCATAAAATGTAATGCCAAGCAGCGGAGATATAAACTTTATAAAGGACACAAACACAAACGGTTGTTTTTTTACTTAAAATCATGCTTAAAACCTTAGCACTCTTGCAATATTTTGTTTATTTAACAGTGTCTGATAACGGACACCTCTTGCTCTGAATTATTGCATCAAAATGTCTGTGCTGTTGCAATCTTGAGTATGCTGTTCAGGTGTGTATCTGTAAGCTGCAAACCTACGATGACGCAGCAGCAGCAGAACTGGAAGAAGAAGCAGAAGACAGCCAGTTCCACTGAGGGCCTGACATAAGCCCTCCGGGGGCCTGATCTGGCCCCCGGGCCGCATTTTTGACACCCCTGCTCTAGGTAGTATACAGAAATACAAACCGCAAGGGTAGATCATCAAAAAAATTCACAAATTTCACAAGTTACCAATAGACATCAGTGTATTGCAACGTAATGACAGTCCATCAATAAATAAAGTAGAATTGGCGGTCACAATTCAAAAACAAGTTGCAATACAAAGCTTTTAACAAGAGAAGGTATAACAATTGAAGCAGAAAAATCCAGCAAGAGACTCCTCTAAACCTTTTCAGTATAATGGGTTTAGAGGAGTCTCTTGCTGGATTTTTCTACTTCAATTGTTCTACCTTCTCTTGTTAAGTGCTTTGTATTGCAACTTGTTTTTGAATTGTGACTGCCAATTCTACTTTATTTATTGATGGACTGTCATTACGTTGCAGTACACCGAGGTCTACTGGTAACTTGTGAAATTTGTGAATTTTTTTGATGGTCTACCCTTGCGGTCTGTATTTCTGTATATCACATATGCTTGGGGTCCCTATTGTTTGACCGCCTCTAGGTGGTGGCTGGAGATCTCCTGGGATTACAAGTGATCTCCAAAGAGACAAAGATCAGTTCTCCTGGAGAAAATGGCAGCGTTGGTAGGTAGACTCTATGGAATTATGCCCCACGGAAGTCCCTCCTTCAGGGCCCACCCCCAAATCTCCAGGTATCTCCCAACCCGGAGCTGGCATCCCTATGGAATTGCTGTTTTGCTCTTTGGGGGAAACACAGGATGTCCACCTGGTTCTCCCAGTGAGGCAAGCAGCCTCTCCGCAGAGACATTTGAGATCAGGGAAACAGCACAGGGGAAAGAATTATCCCCCTCCCCATTCTCCTACACCAAACCAAATCCCAAACTACTATTGATCAGTCCCGTCTTTATCCCAGCCTTCCGCCCCAAGGAGCAAAGAGCAACATACACGATTCTTCCGTTGACCTCACGGCAGCCCTGCAAGGTCGGTTAGGCCAACACAGAGAGACTGGTCCAATATCAGCCAGTCAGCTCACTGGGGATTTGAACCTTGGTCTCTGCACTCCTATGGCAGCTCTTGAACCCCTGCACTCCACTGCTTTTTACCCTTTAGCAGCACCCGGAATGTCCATTCACAGAGTTCCACAAGGGTCATTTGGTTGGAGAGATTGTGCTTTAGGTGCAGAGGAGTCCTGGTTTCTGTCTCCAGTCACGGGGGCTTTGTTTCCCCTCTACTTCTCATCCGTCTCCTGTTCCCTGAACCTTCCCCGAACAGCCCACCCTGTTCTTAAACTTCTCGCTTATTATTCCTGCGCTCCGAGCTTCTTCCTCCTTCCTCCGTGCTAAGCCCTGGTGCTAACCCCTGACAGAACATCTGGAGGGAAATGAGTTGCACATTTCTCTCCTGGTGCCAATCGTCAACGTTTCACAACCGGCCTGACCGTGACCTTTCCGTTTTTATTTTTACTTTTTTTGCAGTCCAGTCGCAGCCAACTTAGGGCGACCCTGTGGGTTTTCAAGGCAAGAGACACTGAGGAGTGGTGTGCAGTTGCCTGCCTCTGCACTGGAACCCTGGACTTCCTTGGCGGTCTCCCATCCAAATACTGACCAAGGCCAACCGTGCTTAGCTTCCGAGATCTCATGAGATTGGGTTAGCCTGGGCCACCGCTCCATAGCAGCCTACTTTTTATTATTTTTTACTGATCCTTGCTACAGCCAGGGCTATTTTTGGGCAGGAACGCACAGGAACGGAGTTCCGGCTGGCTCCGAAGTTGGCCACGCCCAGCAGGAACTCATTAGCATAATAGGCCACACCCAACAGCAGAAACTCATTAGGACTGGCTACATTAGGGGTGTGTGGCCTAACATGCAAAGGAGTTCCTGCTACAAAAAAAGGCCCTGGGTTTTGACAACAAACAAGGTAAACAGAATAAGAAGCAAAAGGTGGGTGTGGCTGGATAACCACACTTCTGGTAACATGGGGGTGCGGCCTAATGCGCTAATGACCTGTGCTGTCAGGGGTGTGGCCTAATATGCTAATGAGTTCCTGCTGTTGGGTGTGGCCTATTATGCTAATGAGTTCCTGCTGGGCCTTTTCTACAAAAAGAGCCCTGGACAGCCTTCAACCCCAGAGCACTAGCCTCTTTCTCTTCCTTGGGAACTAGTTCTGTGAGAGGATTTCTAACAACATTCTTACTAATAAACCATTCCCAGGATTCCTCAGGGGAAGGAATGGCACTCAAATTGAACATTTCGCTCATTTGTACCCTGCCTTTCTCCCTAATGGGGACCCAAAGCAGCTGACATTAATCTCCTCGCCTCCATTTTATCCTCACAAACAACAACCCTGTGAGGTAGGTTACACTGAGTGTGTGTGACTGGCTCAAGGTCACCCAACGAGCTTCCACGGCACAAGTGGGGATTCGAACCCGGGTCTCCCAGATACTAGTCCACCACTCTTAACCACTCTGGCCCTCCTTTTACTAAAGATAGTTTCAGGGGGTAGCCACGTTGGTCTGCAGATCTGAGTCCAATAGCACTTTAGAGACCAACAAGATTTTGGGGGTGTATAAACTTTCGAGAGTCAACGCTCTCTTTGTCTTGTATCTGATGAAGTGAGCATCGACTCTCAAACGCTTATACTCCGAAAGCCTCGTTGGTCCCCAAACTGCTACTGGGCTTGAATCTGGCTGCCTTCTACTGAGTCAGGCACTGAGTCAGGCAATACGTCTATCGAGGCCTGTATTTCTTGCTCTGACTGGCAACAGCTCTCCAGGGTCTCAGATCAACAGGTCTTTTACATCACCAGCTGCCTGATCCTTTTTTAACTGAAGCGGTCAGGCCCTGGACCTTCATGAATGCAGAGCAGGGAATCTACAATAGATCCATGTTGCCTTCTAGGGTTGCGAACTCCGGGCTGGGAAATACCTGGAGAGTTAACAACCCCCCGCACAATGCGGGAAATTCACAAATACCTCCTCCGCAACGCCCAGTGAGCCCTGTTCCATGTCCA
Organism: Gekko japonicus; assembly: GCF_001447785.1. NCBI lineage: Eukaryota > Metazoa > Chordata > Lepidosauria > Squamata > Gekkonidae > Gekko > Gekko japonicus. The sequence goes on along the minus strand of NW_015174865.1, from coordinate 220,123 downwards.
GAAGGCTGCTATTTGAGGGGAAAACTGTTTTCCCCTCAAATGGAGTGGCCCCGCCCCCAGCGTGCGACGTCACTTCCGGTGACGCGCACGCCGGGGCGGGGTTTCCCCCGGGCCCCGATTCCCCGGCGTCTGGGAACGGGGCCTCCGGGGCGGGGGATTTCCGCCCTACTGGGGGAGTTGGAAGCCCTAGTGGTAATCACAGGAGACCCCCAGCCGCCGTCTGGAGATTGGCAACCCTAGTCCCTTCCCATGAAAACTGACTAGAGGTTTAAAAAAGCGACTAGGTGTGTGGCATCAAGATACCCAGGGGTCGTTTCATAGAAAAAGAGCTAGGGGAACTCATTAGCATAACTCATTAGTATATGTCACACCCCCTGACATCACCGGAAGTGTGTTATAAGGCCACACCCCCTGGCATCACCGGAAGTGTGTCATAAGGCCACACACCCCGCCCCCAACGGTCCCGGCCGCCACCGCCGGCCTTGCAGCTTCTCTGCTGAGCCCCATGAGGGGCCCGGTGGTGGACCTGCAAGGCCGGCGGGAGTGCAAGGAAGCCCCTCAAAGGCCCTCCTTGGCCGCAGGCAGGCAGGGGTGGGGAGAGGCAGGGAGGAAGCAACTTACCCTCCCTCTTCTCCTGCCTCCTCCTGGCTGAATGAGGGCCGGAAGTGGGGTGGCCGGAAGCAGGGGGCGGGGCTTCGTCATGTGCCCCGCCCCCCGTACCTCACCCGGGGGAACTGCGATCCCCCCCGAAATGACCTCTGAAGATACCCAAACATTTCGTAAAATCGTAACTGTGGCGCTTGTTCATTTGAAAGCCCATTCTGGTTTGTTTTTTTAATTCTCCTCAGGGAGGGGAGGCCTCGTCTCCGTGGTAACACTCACCCTTGGTTCCAGGACATAGTAGTAGCCCAAGGCGTAGGACTGACAGGTCAGCTTGCACTGGTCGCGTTCAGCCACACCACTGTAGCGGGGCACCCAGTCCATCGGTGCGGGGTAGCCCTTGAACATGTCCTCTCGGTGGTTGTAAACCGCACACTGCTGTTCTCGGAAGGTCAAGGCTGGAAGGAAATGCCCAGATGAGTCAAGTGGACTAAGGATAATATTTCAGGGAAGATGTGGACGGAGGTTGTAAAATGGGCGCTGAGGTTCATGAAATACATAGACCAAGGGGTCCCCAATCTTTTTGAGCCCGCAAGCACTAATGGAGTTTTGGGAGGGAGTGGAGAGCGCCACCACAAAATGGTTGCCGCAGGCAGAGGTCATTTCGGGGGGGAACACGGGGGAACGCAGTCCCCCCGGGTGAGGTACGGGGGGCGGGGCACATGACGAAGCCCCGCTTCCGGCCCTCATTCAGCCAGGAGGAGGCAGGAGAAGAGGGAGGGTAAGTTGCTTCCTCCCTGCCTCTCCCCACCCCTGCCTGCCTGCCTGGGGCCAGGGAGGGCCTTCGCGGGGCTTCCTTGCACTCCCGCCAGCCTTGCAGGTCCACTGCCGGGCCCCTCATGGGGCTCGGCAGTGGAGCTGCAAGGCTGGCGGCGGCGGCCGGGACCGTTGGGGGCGGGGTGTGTGGCCTTATGACACACTTCCGGTGATGTCAGGGGGTGTGGCCTTATGACACACTTCCGGTGATGTCAGGGGTGTGGCATATACTAATGAGTTATGCTAATGAGTTCCCCTAGCTCTTTTTCTACGAAACGACCCCTGGCCGCAGGAGTATTTCCCTCTTCACTTTGCAGCCATGGAAAACCCTTTCGTTTGAATGAGGGGAGCCACTAACAAGCCCTGCCTTACAGTGGCTCTGCCCACTTTCTGAAAAGCTTGGTGGGTGCCAGTAGAAGTATTTGTGGGCACCATGACACTAACAGGCACCACGTTGGGGAACTCTGATCTAGATTGCTGTTTGAAAAAAAATTATATGTTCTGTAAATGCAAGTTGAAATGCTCAGAGGCTTAGTGCAGGCAGCAGGTTAGGCGCCATTGCAGAAAACGTTAGTTTCAGCCACTGCCATCCAGTCGTGTATCTCTCAATCCATTCCTGCACTTAAACAAGAAGAACCTTTGTGGTACCTTAAAGGATTTAGTGCAGCATAACCTTGCTTTTAGAATAAGGGTCTGATTCTTCAGATATTGCATCGTGGCCTCTACCCCATGCAAGCTTATGCCGTGTTAAATCTGTGTTGCTTTTATGATGCCGTAAGTCTCTTTTTGTAGTTTTACTGCAGTGGATGAACACAGCTGCTCCTCTGGCATTTTTCATTGTGTTTGCGTGTTCATCATTTCTAAAATTTATGGGCTGCCTCTCCCAAACTTGGCACTTGGGGAGACAAAACGGTTTCGTACTTTAAAGTCTTTTGGGGTTTTTTTGGCTATGCATGAGTTTTGTAAACTGCCAATGAAACAGAAAGACACAATACCAGTTGAAAACACAAGAAATGTATCATACCGTTGCCTTCGGGGCAGTCCTGGACATTGCAGGAGCGGAACTGGGTGCGCTTCCCCTCGCAGTACTTCCCACCGTTGCGTGGAACCGGCTTGTCACACTCCCGAGAGGAATACTGCACTCCTCCCCCACAGGTACGGGAGCATTCTCCCCATGGGCCCCAGGGCCCCCAGCCACCGTTAGTGGGAATCTGCAGACAGGTAGGAGGGAGAGAGAGAACAAAAAGCATTATGTACCTGAAAGAATAAAGCCATAAGAATCCCCAAGTGGTATCCACACAGCAGGTGGTAGGATTCTTAGATGGCCCTTCAGACCACAGGTGCTCAACCATGTAAAAACACCAACAAACAAAAAACCCTCTGCAAGCAGAAAAGTAGCTCATCAGTGAGAAAGGTTCTCATCCCAACCCACTCTCTGTTATGTCCACAAGGAGATGACAGGGTCCTTAAATGGCCCTTCAGACCACAGGTGCTCCCCTATGTAAAACAAAATCCCCAAACTCCCCGCAAGTAGAAATTTAGCACAAGTTACCCAGTCCTCTCCATGTTGTGCTACTTTTTGGCTTGCTGGGGGCAATTCAAAAAAGAACCCTGCAGAAGCACGCTAAAATGTAACCACTCTCCTGCAGTCTGAAGTGGTATAGTTCATTCACACCACCCCGGGGCCTGACCACTTCATTGTGCTGCATGTGGAGATCTAGCTCATGCGTGGGTAACATGTGACTACTCTGGTGGCTCATTTCAGTGCTGGGTTTTGCTAGTTTCTCCCACTCTATTATCCAGCAACTTGAGCCATGATTTGTCATAGATTCTGACTGTCTTTTGAGTTGCCAATTCAAGGCTATGCAGACAGAAAAAGCATTCAAAGTGGTTTGGTGAAAAGGGGAGAAACTGTAACTTGCCACCGTTCTCCACTAACTCCGGTGGTGTCAATTTTCTTCTAAGCGTACCTCACCAGGGGTGCGCCAACAACTGGACACAGCTGCCTACACAGTGGGCTGCATTTGCAGCTTGCCACAATGTGAACAACGTTCAAAACTTTGATAGGTCCTCTCCTCCACCCACTCACCCCCAATAAACCCTTAAAGAAAAAACGTGAACTAGAAGGACTCTCTGGCTCCCCCTGATGGCTGCCGGCGGAGCTACTCACATTGTAGGCCTTCAGCTCCGTTTTGCTGATGCAGCGTCCTTTCATGCAGCTCTTCTCTTCGCCACAAGGGGTCCCGTCGGCCCAGGGGAAGTATTTGGTCTGGCACATGAATTGCCCATTGATCCGGCCCGTACACCACAGGGAGGCACACGGCGGCTGGAGATTGGGGCAGTGGCGGGAGTCAGGCCCAAAACTCAGCTGGCATTGCTGGTCCGCATCATACTCGCTGCCCGGGAAGGCAGCTGGAAGACGCAGGGGTTCGTGCGGCTTGTCTCTGAGGCAGTGGCCTGCAAAGACAGAGAAGGACCCCCGGGGGGGGGGGGGGATGGTTAGCTGAGACCAGGACTTGGTGAGTCCTGAGGCTACTGTTTGTGGAACGCTCACTCATGTTAAAGGAGCTCAAAAGAACATAAGAAGAGCTCTGCTGGATCAGACCAGTGGTCCGTCTAGTCTTACGTCTTGTCTCATATGGTGGCCAATGAAAAAAGGAACAAGAACTGTGACAATTTACCGCTTGGTAATATATTCATAAATCATAATATACAATAACAGAAAAGTTATATATATAGTGAATGTAGACGGTGGTCTCCGGAATGGTGTGCTGTTTCGACAATGATCTTCTTCTGAACAAGGGTGTGTACAAAAACTGTCTTTCAGCAATTCATTTCTTGGTGACGTATTGGAAATATACTGTTGATTCACTTCATCATGAGGCTATGCTTACAGCTATGTTCTTCAATGGGCTATAATTGCTGAATAGAGGCCAAGTCCTTCCCCTGACGTTGCCTCCTAGCCTTGGGTTCCAGAGGTTGGCTGCCTCTGAATGGGGAGGTTCTCTTTCCTCCCCATGGAAAGTAGCCATTGATGGACCTGTCCCTCCATGAATCTTTCTAATTCCCTCTTACAGCCATTCTTGTCTGTGGCCCTGCCTTGGCAGGCAGGGAGTCCCAGTTTAATTTCTCCCTCAGTACAGATGCATTTCCTTTTGTCTGTCCTGAACCTACTACCCATTGGGTGACCCTGAATTCTAGTATTATAGAAAAAGAGGGGAAAAATCTCCCTCTATATCCACTTTCCCCACCCCATACATACTTTTATAAACCTCTGTCGTGTATATCTCTCCTTTAGTGATCAGCTCCTATTTACACAGCTTCCTACAAAGGCGCATCTCTGTTCACCCAGTGGGTGAGTCCTGCCATCAGCCTGTCAAGTATTAATGGTCCGTTGAGCCCTAAGTTTGACCACAGCCGCCAAGAGGAGCCAACCAGACGGACGGGGCTGAGCAAGGGGGAGAGGTGAGGCCGTACCGTGTCCGTTGTCTAAGAAGTCGGTGATGAATCGGGCGCTGCACGCTGACCACATCTCATCGGGGTCCACGGGGGTCATGACGGAGGCCATCATGTGGTTGGAGCCGGTTTCCTTGTTCAGGTCTTTGCAGTGCTTGTCGTTATCGTGGAGCATGTTGAAGACATGGCCTAAACATTGGGGGGCAGGGAGAGAAATAAGAGGTCAGCTCCTGGACCCCCGTGTAATACATGGACCCCTCACTTGTGGGTTCACAAGGCCAAGGAAGAATCTGCTATCTAAGATGCAGCCTCTAGACTCCCAGTATCCAAGAGCCCGACTGGACAGAATGATTTTTAACATGTAATGTCTAGGGCTCCCCCCAACCTGACTCTGACCAAGACAGTCCCATGTCGAATGCAGACTGTGAGGAAGGTGGGGCTGAGAGAGCTCTTTCAAGGACTGCTCTTTTTCAAGGACAGCTCTGACAGAACTATGGTTTGCCCCAGGTCATCCAACAGCTGCAAGTGGAGGAGTGGGGAATCAAACCTGCTTCTCCCAGATTAGAGTCCGCGCACTTAACCACTACACTAGGGAAGAAGGGGCTTCAACCTCCCCCCCCACCCCCAATATGGAGCAGAGGTCCATCAGTGGCTATTAGCCACAAGGTATAGATAGGGGCTCTGGGGCAAGTGATGCTCTGTCATCTTGGTGCTGGGGGGGGGGGTCAACAGTGGGAGGGCTTCTAATGTCCTGGCCCCACTGGTGGACCTCTTGATGGCACCTGGTATTTCTGGCCACTGTGTGACACAGAGTGTTGAGCTGGATGGGCCTTTGGCCTGATCCAACACTGGCATCTCTTATGTTCTTAATACCATTTCCCCAACCCAAAACAGCACTTGAGGGGTCAGTGCAAATCGTAATGTGTAGTTTTGGCCCTCGGCCTTTTTTTTTTTTTAAAAAAAGAATGATTACATTTCTAGGCTTCACAGTTCCCCCATTGCTTCTCAACGATCTACATTTTTGGGCACGTGTGCACAAATGCACTCAGTTTGCTCAGCAGAGTCCTGAGCCCTGCCTGGCGGGGAAAGGAGCGGGGTAAAAGTCGGATAAATAAATCTATCCAATCCCCTTGAAAAGCTGTTTATTCCTGTGGCTAACTCTCGATGCTGGCCCCAGGTGGAACAACTGCACAGTTCCTGCGGTGGCGTCCAGTTGCTGTCCCGGCATTTGCGTGAACGCCACCTGTCCTCCCCCCCCATCCCGTACCGAGTTCGTGTGCCGCGGTGAAGGCAGACTGGAGCCCATCGTCTTCAACGATGGAGCAGCTGCGTACCGGGTCGCATACGGTGCCAACGTCGGCCATCCCCAGGGTGCCGCAGCTGTCGCGCCCACAGAGATCCTGCCAACGAAACACAAGCACATGGTTTAAAAGAGAAACTCTCGGGAAATACAGTAAAGGCTCAAGTGGCCCGTTCGGCACTGGCAGCTCGCCCTGGAGAATCCGAGGAGTCGAGCCTTAAGGGCTGACTTCACAGCCGCACGCATTCCCTCTGCATTGATTCTCCCTTTCCGGTTTATTTCTTTGTGCGTTCCGTATGCCTCTACAAGCAAAACCTACTTTTTTTTGCGCTAACTAGCTGCTTTGTCTAAGATGAAGCGAAAGGAAAACATATTTCAGCACTTTTAACTGCAGGCCCAGCACCCTCCCTCTCTCCCTCCCCCCCACCTCGTGATTCTGCAAAAAGAAAGGGAGGGAGGGGGGAAATCCAGGCCCACGCAGACGAGACTGACACATTTGGGAGCAGGGAATCCCCCAGTCCTTTATATGTACTGATTCCTTCTTATGCTCTCTCTGACTTTTTTAAAGTTTGCTTGAGTGGGAGGACACGTCCTCTTTTGTCTTTGGAGAAGGAGGGAAAGAAAACAGAACGGGAAGGGAGCATCAACCTAACGAGAGAGGCGGACATGGGGGAGGGGCAGTGGGCAGCACTTAATTACCCACAGAAACAATTCTACTTTAGAGAAGATTAGCGATTCAAAAGCGGATAAGAACTAAGTTGCTTCCTCCCCGCCTCTCCCCACCCCTGCCTGCCTGGGGCCAGGGAGGGCCTTGGCGGGGCTTCCTCGCACTCCCGCCGGCCTTGCAGGTCCACCGCCGGGCCTTACGATGTCAGGGGGTGTGGCATATGCTAATGAGTTATGCTAATGAGTTCCCCTAGCTTTTTTTCTACGAAACGACCCCTGATAAGAACAAAGAATCGCTGCAAAAGGAGTTTCGGTAACTGCGGGGCAACAGTGTGCTGGAAGCGGCATGAATGCAGAATCCTGTAAAACAAATGCAGAAACAAGAGAAAGCCCAGACACAAATTGGAAGTGAAAGCGGGAGGGAATGCAGAACAGAAGAATAGGATGTGTGCTCAGAAACTGAGGCAAAATACGGGTGTAGAAAGGGCCAGTGTTGGGAAATTGCTTTTCCCCTGCAGCCTTTAGGCTGCTCTGGGTGGAATCCACTCGTACATCTTGCCTTGAACACCCCATGGGTGGAGTTGTGAGTGGGCTGTGCCTTGACAGCACATTATTCATTTGGTGTCCTATCTACATTTTCAGCCACGCCTTAGCCCAAAGCGCTCATGGCAGCACACATGGTTCTCTTCTCCTCTGTTTTATCCGCACAACAGCCCTGTGAGGTAGGTTAAGCCGAGAGAGAGAATGCTGCCCAGTGAGTTTCATGGCCAGCAGAGATTGGAACCTGGACGTCCCTGCTCCTAGTCTGACACCCTGCCCCACTATGCTGGTGCATTATAATTTGGCGAAAGGGATGGTTTCTTTAAAGAAGGGCCGTGGCCAGAGACAGAAGAGGGTGGAGCTAAAAGGCACATTCAAATGAGAAAGGATGATGTCACTGGATCCTATGAAACAGCACCTGGAGCAAAGATTAGCTGCTCCTGCCACTCTACCAAGCGTGGACCATATCCGCGCATCATTTAGATATGGCTGCTAGTGTGATGTAGTGGTTAGTGTCAGACTAGGATCTGTGAAACCCAGGTTCAGATCCCCATTTCTGCCACTGAAGCTTGCTGGGGGACCTTGGGCCAGTCACGCTCTCTCCGCCTAACCTACCTCACAGGGTTGTTGTGAGGATGAAATGGAGCAGAGGAGAAGGATGTAAGCCCCCCTGGGTCCCCGGTGGGGAGAAAGGCAGGGTATAAATGAATGAATAACACATAAAGAAATGTGCGTTTGCTGACTCCACAAACCAGCCGCTCACCTCCCTGGTGAAGAGGATCGCCGTGTCAAAGTGGTCGGGGTCCTCGTCGTCGAGCGAGTTGAGGCCTCTCTGCCACCGGCAGAAGTTCCGCAGGGTCTCGGCGGCGTTGGAGGACACCTCGAGCCCGTCCTTGGCCTGCCCGATCACCACCAGCCGGGTCACCACCAGATTGACGGGGTTCTTCAGGCTGGGGTGGCGGAAGAACTTGGAGGCGGCGGCCATGATGGTGAGCAGGTAGCGCTTCAGGCCAGCTCCGTGGAAACGGGCCATCTCCTCGTCGGCCACCACCAGCGTCTCCACGTACTGCGTGACGGAAGCAAATCTCTGCGGGGAAGAGAAAGTACGGAAGACGGTGAGCTGGGCCGATCAGGAGCAAGCTTGACCTTATGACCGGAGGGAAGGAGCAGTGCTGGTAGTAGAACAGATCTGGGGGCTCAGGTGGCCAACTCTCGGTTGGGGGATTCCTGGAGATCTGGGGGTGGAGTGGAGCCTGGGGAGGGTGTGGTTAGGCATGATGCCAAACCAGAAGGGTACAGTGCCACAGAGTCCACCCAAGCAGCCATTTTCTTCAGGGGAACTGATCTCTGTTGTCTGGAGACCAGTTGGAATTCTGGGAGATCTGCAGGCCTAAGGCTGACAACACCTGGTTGGGAAATCCCTGGAGATTTGGGGGTGGAGCCTGAGGAGGGCGGGGCTTGGGGAAGGGAAGGGCCTCAGCAGGGCATAATGCAAGGTTGCCAACCGCCAGGCATGGACTGGAGATCTCCCGGAATCACAACCCATCTCCAAACTACATGCATCAGTTCCCCTGGAGGAAACGTCTACTTTGAAGGCTGGACTCTATAGTATTACACCCCACTGAGGTCCTCCCCTCCCCAAACCCCGCCCTCCCTAGGCTCCAACCCATAATCTTCAGGAATTCCCTAACACAGAGTTGGTAACCCTAGTATAAGGCCATACAATCCACCTGCCAGAGAAGCCATTTTCTCCAGGGGGAACTGATCTCTGTCATGTGGGGATCCGTCGCAATTCCGGGAGATCTCCAGACCAATGCTCCCTCTAAGATGTGGAGTCTTGTGAGCGAAAATTCTACTTTGTGAGCTACCGGCATTAAAGTTGTGGGCGAGCGATTTGGCTGCCGCATAAATTAGTTGCCTCTGGAGCCCTCCCTTCCTGAGCGAAGACAAAAACGTGTGAGCCGGAGGCTAAAAAACTGTGAGCTAGCTCACACTCACTCAGCCTAGAGGGAACACTGCTCCAGACCACTGTTCCCTCTAAGCTGAGTTAGTGTGAGCTAGCTCACAGTTTTTTAGCCTCTGGCTCACACATTTTTGCCCTAGCTCAGGCAGGATGGCTCCAGAGCAGACTAATTTATGCAGTAGTCAAATTGCTCGCTCACAGCTTTTAATGCCAGTAGCTCACAAAGAAGAATTCTTGCTCATAAGACTCCACAGCTTAGAGGGAACATTGCTCCAGACCCCACCTGGAGGCTGGCAACCCTATCACCAGGCCCCGCCTAGAGGTCGGCGACGTGATTGCGGAATCCAGGGCTGCGATCCTCACAGGAGGGTCGGCCAACGAATAACGTAGCTGCTTCGTCTGTCAGGGCCAATCTGAATCGAGGGGGGGGGCTGTGAGAGAAAGAATGCCCTGGCGGCCTGACATCTTCAGGCAGCGTGAGGGTTAGCCAGACTCGGTGAACCCTCTCTGCCATTTGGTTGCCTGCCAGCCGACCAAAATGGCTAGGGGAGGCAGGGGAGGCTTTGGGGGGGGGGAGCAGCGTCTCCTCCTGGCCCGAACCCAGCTTTGCCTCGGATGCCAAGGGAGACCAGGCACCAGCGCCGGGCTCGTGCGAGAGGGAGGCGGCGCCGTCTCCTTGGCCCCACTCAGTGCTGAGACATCCCCAGAACATCGGGAAGTCAAAGCCCGCCTCGGCTGTGCTGTGTGTGCGTCAGAGCTGGAGGTGAAAGGCCGCAGCTGTGAGATAGGCTCAGTTAGAATCTCCGCTATGCCGGGAAGGGGATGATAACCGTAAAACATTCGTCGGCTGATTGCTTAACCAACCCTCCCCCCTTCAGGCATAGAAAGTGGAGAGTGCAACACCAGTCCCTGTGATTGGCCAGCCAGTATAAAGCCTCTGGAATCCCCAGAGTTCTGCATTCCGGGCTCAAGCACCCTTGACTCCGTTTCCAGCAGCTCTGGATTGCAGAACACTCTTTTTCAGCCCAGATCTGGTCTTGGCATGGCCCCCCACACAGACCGCTTCTGTCTCCCCCAACCTTTTGCGTCAGGAGAAGACTCTGTGCACCAGTGACAACTGCTGCCATTCGTGGAATGGGTCCATGGGATCCACTGCTTCTGGCATTAGTCGTATCAACTTGGCCCTGCTGGTGGAACTCCTGGTGGCACCTGGGTTTTGGCCACCGTGTGACACAGAGTGGATGGGCCATTGGCTCGATCCAACATGGCTTCTCTTATGTTCTTATGAGATCTTGTCTGCCCCCCCCCCCCAATTCCAAGAAGCTCCATGTTGTGTACATTATCCTACCCTCCTCCATACTCCCTCTAAGCTGTGGAGTCTTGTGAGCGAAAATTCTACTTTGTGACCTACTGGCATTAATGTTGTGAGCGAGCAATTTGGCTCTGGAGTTTGCTCCAGTTTGCTCTGGAGCCATCCTTCCTGAGTGAAGACAAAAATGTGTGAGCTGGAGGCTAAAAAACTGTGAGCTAGCTCACACTAACTCAGCTTAGAGGGAACACTGCTCCCAATACCCCTGCGAAGAAGGCTAGGCAGAGAGAGAGAGAGAGAGAGAGAGAGAGAGAGAGAGAGAGAGAGACTAGTCCAGGGTCACCCAATGGTTTATTTTCATGGCTGAGCAGAGATCTGAATGGCCAGGGGTCATTTCCTGCAGGAGCGCACTGGAGCAGAGCTCCGGCAGTAAAGAGTCCAGGGGGCGGGCACATCCAACAAGCCCCGCCCCCTGTCCCCAGCAGCCCCAGGCCACGAGGAGCAAAAAGCAGCCAGGTAAATTGCAGTGGGTGTTGCCTTCTGACACACTTCTGGTGATGTCAGGGGGTGTGGCATATGCAAATAAATTATCCTAATGAGTTATGCTAATGAGCTCCTGCACCTCTTTTTCTACCAAATGACCCCTGTCTGTCACACAGAAACTTATGCCATCCTGGCTGATCGCTTTCCAGTGTCGTGTCATTTGCTAGATCCTGGCCAAGACTTCTGTGTGTCTCCCCGATCCAGCTGATGAAATCTCCCAGGCAGGGCAAAGAGCAGCCAGGAAAGGAAAGGAAAGGGGGGAGGGAGAAGTGCAAAGAATCGAAATCAGCGCCTCAGGGATGGCCTCCCCTTGGTTCAGTCTGTGCCGTTATTTTCTCTCATCAGACGCCGCTCGGGAACACTCTGGAAAGAACACGCAGGGCACCTCGGCCGGAGCAGAAAGAAGCCCGTGGGAGGGGAGATTTATGTGCCGCTATGCAAATCTCACCCTTTTGATGTGCAAATAGGGACTGCGAGGAAGAAGGTGAGCCATGCCTATCTGTGCTTCGCGTTAAAGGAGGCTTGACGCTGTGCCAGGTGCTGCGCAGACAAGACGCCGCTGGTCTCTGCCCCAGAAGGCTTACAGTGGGCAGCCGATGGGAAGGGCAGGGAGGGAGGAATGGGGAGACCAGAGGCTGATGAGCCGGGATGAAGGATGGGTTACCACTTAGGGTTGCCAACCTCCAGGTGGGGCCTGGCGATCTCCCAGAATGACACCTGATCTCCAGAGGACAGAGACCAGTTCCTCCGAAGGAAACGGATGCTTCGGAGGGTGTGGACTCTGTGGCATTGCGCCCCCACAGAGGTCCTCCCCCAAACCCCGCCCTCCCCAGGCTCCACCCCCCAACATTTCCAAGTATTTCCCAACCTGGAACTGGCAACCCTAATTGCCAGACTGGTTGCTTTGGAAGAGCAGGGGCACGAGGCAACGGCTAGGCCCCACGCCTCAGGGACAGTGGCGGCGTAGGGGTTAGAGTGTTGGGTCTCGGGGATCCGGATTCAAATCCCCACTCGGCCCTGGGCAACCTCAGGCTGGTCACTGCCACTGTCAGCCTAACCTGTCTTGCGGGTTGTCCTGTGGGGATAAAATGTGGGATACCAACGGATTCCAAAGACGCGTAACAGAAACGGGAACCGGAGTCGCTCCCGGCCTTGGTCCACGAGCTGAAAAACCCTCGCTCTGAATGTCTTCCTGGGCAACAGATTCATTCCGTGGTCTTCAGCGAGCCAGCCTTCTCTCGCCCGCTACGCATACCAGTGGCCTAACCTCGCAGGGCTGTTGTCCACCAGGTTTGCCAGCCTCCAGGTGGTAGCTGGGGACGGAGCTCAGTTCACCAGGAGCAGGCGGCTGCTTTGGAAGGTGGGCACGACGGCATTGTACCCCACTGAGGCCCCAACCCCACCCTTCTCAGGCTCCGCCCCCCAAATCTCCAGGTATTTCCCAACCCAGAGCTGGTAACCCTGTCGCCAGTGCTCGTCAACACTAAGCAGTGTTTCTTGCTGGGATTTCCCCTGCCCCAGACCCCCTGCACATGGGGAACGAGCAGAGAGAAGGCTTCTATTTATTTATTTATTTATTTATTTATTTAAATTTATAACCCGCCCTCCCCACAAACGGGCTCAGGGCAGCGTGCAGATGGGGCCAATGCCCAATACATAAAACATTAAAACTGCATTTTAAAAACATTCAGTGCAACATAAGTGCTCTCCACAACAACTAACAAGGAAACCGATGACATCACCAGGATGGTATCCTTAGTGGCCACAGCTCCACGCAGTACCTCCATTTTTGCACTTACGGTGAGTTGGTAATAAGGGCTAGGACAGATGGTAACAGTCGTGGCGGCTCCTACTCAAACAGTCGTGGCGGCTCCTACTCAAACGCCTGGCGGAAGAGCTCCGTCTTGCAGGCCCCGCAGAGCTGTGCAAGGTCCCGCAGGGCCCGGATCTCCTCTGGGGGCTCATTCCACCAGGTAGGAGCCGCCACCGAAAAAGCCCTAGCCCTAGTTGCCGCTAGTCTGGCCTCTTTGGGACCTGGAACCACCAGGAGATGTTTAGTCCTGGACCGTAGTGCTCGTTGGGGAACATATGGGGAGAGGCTGTCCCGTAGGTATGTCGGACCCTGGCCATCTAGTAGGATGTCTGATCCCTTGAGCCCCATACACCCCTCTCTGCCTAAGACCTGCAAATGAGGGATGATGCAAAATATATGCAGATCTTGCCTCACGTCTGCAGATCACCAGATCCTTCTGTTTTGCAAAGAGTCTGGGTCACCAGGTCAGAGGATTCTAAACGAAGCTGTCCTTGAGCAGAGAAACCTTTAAGTAGTCATGACATATGACTGTTATGTGCGGTCGGAACAAAGTGCAGTTGCCCAACTTAAGTGTTCCCGCCAGGAACGAATAAACTTGTGCTGGGTACACTCTGGATGGTATTCGTGACCATCGGCTTCTCCAAGCGTTGCCAGGTAAGGCCAGGTCTGTCAGGCCTGGATTCCTGGCTCTCGGGAGGACAAAATGGCCAGCCCTACCCCCAATCTGGGTCAGCGCGCACCATCTGACATGGTTTAGTCGAGGACAGTCTCTCGAAGAACTTCAGAGGAGCTAAAATAAGGGCTTTCCCCCCTTTTCCCTGGGAGGACGCGATCCACTGCCAAGACCAACACACACAACTGAGCGGCATCTGAAAAGCATTATTGGCAAGAACGCCTGCCAGCAATCCCGGCTCCTCCTAAAAGCAGCACGTGGACTCTCCTACCTTAGCTCTCCTGCGGGGCTCCTCCGTCTTTGCCAACGGTTCCCCTCCCAGGGCTGGCACGGCATCTGCAATCTGGGACCCGACACCACACATGGGGCCATCCGCTTTCTCCGACACCTTCTTCCTCACCACGTGGGCGCCGACTCCTCCCGCCGTGTTTGGGACTCCCCCTTCCAGAGGCTGCACGTGGTACTCTACGCCGCGGTACTGGAGCACCCCCAGCAAGGACGCTCCGTCAAAGTTGACCGCCGCGATCGATTCCGGGTCGGAGTTGACGGTGCCGGTGAAGTAAGTCCCTTGATCGCTGGGACCGTCGACCACTTGCCCGGACCTGCCCAGATATTGTACGGTCAAGCCCTCTGAGAAGAAACTGGGGTCCTTCTCTAAACTGAGGACCAGTTCTTCCCCGAACACGTGGAGACGGTAGGAAAGCAGTGTTCCGGGGTTCCGGACGCCCCCCAGGCTGTTCTCGGACATGCCGTCCTCATCCTGGCCCGCAGGATCGAAGGTGACATTCAGTCTCTCCGGGAAAACGATTTCTTCCTGGTACCCACCGAAACGAGCCCGGTCGTCCATCGCTGAGACCAGGAGCCAACAGGTGGCAAAGAACAGAAGATGCATTGGGAACAAAAGATTTTTTTTACAAAAATTCTATTCTGGAAAAAAAAAAGTTAAAAATAATTTAATTGGAGGGAGGGGGGGGACTTCCCTCAAAGAAAGAAAGCCTAGCCCCTGAGATTAGCAGAAGGTACGAATCAGGATGCCAATGACCAATAAAAGCCAATTATTAATCAATGCCAATTGTCTCCTCTTTGCTGCCTGTCCTTCTCAGCAGCTACTCTGAGGGCATCCCCTGCGTCTGGAGCCAGACAGCCCTGGGGGAATTAAACGGAGTTTCGCGTCCCCTCACCCGGTCCGGACACAAAGTTCCTCCTTGCTATTTCTGCTTCTGAAAGTGAACAATCGAAATTCTCTTTCCAGACTTTCCCCCCCCTCCTCACTCTGCTGCTCCAGTCCAAGTCCTTTCCAACTGACTGTGCTTTATTTTCCACCCGCTGCAGCTGCAGCCTTTCCGAAAGTCTCCACAGCAGAATGGAGCTCAGCTGTCCTTTCTCCTTCCAAAAAGAAAGAAATCTTTAAAAAACAAATACTTTTTCTTCCTTTCTTTAATAAGCAAGGCTTGGATGCAAAGGTGCTGCAAGGAAAAAGAAGAGAGAGAGGAGAGAAAAAATCAGTGCTAATCCCAATTTGAAATTTTCTCCCTTCCTTTTCTTGTCCTCTTTTTTAAAATAATCCTTGGGTCACTTTGAAAAGCTCGGAGAGAGACAGAGAAATGTGTTTGTATGTGTATATTAAATCTCTCCTCCTCCTTTTATTGAATGGCTCTGGAGTCGCTCGTCCAAGCGGCCCGGCTGCTTATAACAGCTGTTTTTTGGCTCTCGCCTGATTGGCTGAGACAAACAAATTTTTTTTTTTAACAGCATTTTTTCCCCCCTGTGGGCTGATGCACACCGAGGACGCAAGCAGCAGTTCGATGGAACATAAATTAAAGGAGTTTGGGGTTTTCTGTTTCCCGTTCTTCCAAATAAGAACAAAAGGGGGAGTGGGGCGCTCGAGTGGGAAGCGCAGTCCAGCTCCTGGCCTGGGTCCAAAAGATGCAGATGAGTCGGCCAAATGCCGGTTCCTGACGCAGCTTTAACTTTTTGTCTTTTTTACAACGCAGCACCCGCATCCTCTGTTTTGTAAATTCTCTTTGCCCATCTCATGTTGCATCAGTGAAATATGAACTTGCTTCTAGACACGATTCCCACCCCCCCACACTAGGGATGTCGGTCTTCAAGTGGGATTTGGGGATCCCCTGGGATTGCCCCTCATCTCCAGATGACAGAGATCAGTTCCTCTGGATAAACTGGATGCTTTGGAGGGTGGACTCCATGGCACTGTGCCCCACTGAGGCCCCTGTCCTCCCCAGGCTCCACCCCCAAATCCCCAGGAGTTTCCCAACCTGGATCTGGCAACCCTATGCCCCCACCCCCTGCTGACGGCTGGGGGGGACCTGGAAACTCTAACCCCCCCCCACAAATGCTCCCTCTAAGCTGTGGAGTCTTGTGAGCAAGAATTCTACTTTGTGGACTCCTGGCATGAAAGTTGTGAGTGGGCAATTTGGCCACTGCATAAATTAAGTCTGCTCTGGAGCCATCCCTTCCTGAGCTAAGGCAAAAATGTGTGAGCCGGAGGCTAAAAAACTGTGAGCTGGCTCACACTGACTCAAGCTTAGAGGGAACACAGTGTGTCCGGCATGCTGTTTTGATTTTTATTTATGCTTTCTTCCATAATAATGGGAAGTGGCTTGGTGAAGGTAGAAAGTGATGTTTGGTCACGGCTGACTGATGGCAACCCCTGGCGGGGTTTTCAAGGCAAGAGGCGTTTCAGAGGTGGTTTGCCACTGCCTGCCTACGTGTGATGACCCTGGTATTCCTTGGAGGTCTCCCATCCAACTACTAGTCAGGGCTGACCCTGCTTAGATTCCGAGATCTGATGAGGGTGACATGATTGAGGTTTACAAGATTATGCATGGGAAAGAACAGGTAGAGAAAGAGGTACTTTTCTCCCTTTCTCACAATACAAGAACTCGTGGGCACTGCTGAGCGGTCGGGTTACAATGGATAAGAGGAAGTACTTCTTCACCCAAAGAGTGATTAACACATGGAATTCACTGCCACAGGAGGTGGTGGCGGCTACAAGCATGGACGGCTTCAAAAGGGAATTAGAAAAGCGATGGCGAACCTAAACAGCATGATAAAAAGTAGAGACCTCACCCTGCGAACAAAAGTCTGCATGGTCAAAGCAATGGTATTCCCAGTAGTCATGCATGGCTGCGAGAGTTGGACTATAAGGAAGGCCGAGCGCGGAAGAATAGATTCTTTTGAACTATGGTGCTGGAGAAGACTCTTGAGAGTCCCTTGGACTGCAAGAAGATCAAATCAGTCAATCCTAAAAGAAATCAACCCTGACTATTCCCAGGAAGGCCAGATAATGAAACTGAAGCTCAAATACTTTGGCCACCAAATGAGAAGGGAGCACTCACTGGAGAAGACCCTGATGCTGGGAAAGATTGAAGGTCAAAGAAGACGGGGACGGCAAAGGATGAGATGGTTAGACAGTGTCATCGATGCAACGAACATGAAATTGAGCAAACGTCAGAGGACGGCGGAAGACAGGAGGGCCTGGAGGGAGATGATCCATGGGGTCGCGAAGAGTCAGACTCGACTGTGAGACTGAACAACAACAAAATAGATAGGGGCTCTGGGGCGAGTGATGCTCTGTCTTCTTGGTGCTTGGGGGGGCCAACAGTGGGAGGGCTTCTAGTGTCCTGGCCCCACTGGTCGACCTCCTGATGGCACCTGGTATTTCTGGCCACTGTGTGACACAGAGTGTTGGACTGGATGGGCCTTTGGCCTGATCCAACATTGGCGTCTCTTATGTTCTTATGAGATCCGGCTAGCCGGGGCTATCCAGATCAGGGCGGGAAATGACTTACATGAACACATACGAAGCTGCCATACCAAATCAGACTTTTGGTCCATCAAGGTCGGTATTGTCTACTCTGACTGGCAGCAGCTCTCCGGGGTCTCAGGCTGAGGTTTTTGGCAACACTTGCTTTGTGGCTGCTGTGCCTGTCAAGTCACTTCTGACCTATGGAGACCCTATGAATTCATGTCCTCTAAAATGTCCTCTCATTAACAGCCTCACTTGGGTCTTGCAAACTGAGGGCTGCGGCTTCCTTGACTGAGTCAATCCATCTCATGCTGGTCTTTCCTGCCTTGCTGGCTGGTCCTTTTTAATTGGAGATGCCGGGGATTGAACCTGAGACCTTCTGCATGCCAAGCAGATGCTCTGCCACTGAGCCACGGCCCCTCCCCTCATTCTCCTCTTCTCCAGTTTTATCCTCATGACAACTAGGGTTACACACTCTGGGTTGGGAAACACCTGGAGATTTGGGGGTGGAGCCTGAGGAGGGCGGGGTTTGGGAAGGGGAGGGGCTTCGGTGTGGTATAGTGTCATAGAGTCCACCTTCCAAGCAGCCATTTTCTCCAGCTGAACTGATCACCTGGAGGTCAGTTGTAGTAGTGGGAGAACTCCAGTTTGAGAGCCAGTTTGGTGTAGTGGTTAAGAGCAGCAGACTCTAATCTGGGAGAACTGGGTTTGATTCCCCCACTCCTCCTCATGCAGCCAGCTGGGTTACCTGGGGTCAGTCACAAGTTCTCTCGGAGCTGTCCTTGAAAGAGCAGTTTCTCTCACTCAGCCCCACCTGCCTCACAGGGTGTCTGTTGTGGAGAGGGGAAGGGAAGGGAAGGAGATTGTAAGTCGCTCTGACACTCCGAGTGAAGGGCAGGGTGTAAATCCAACTCTTCTTCTTCTTGCCATGGTGGCTGAGGGAAACTTCCACATTCAGAGGCAGTCAAGCTCTGAATCCCAATGCCAGGAGGCAACATCAGGGGAAGGCCTCAGCCTCTCTGCCCTGTTGTTGGCCCTTCAGAGGAACTGGTTGAGGCCACTGTGTGAGGCAGGATGCTGGACTAGACGGACCCTCACTGGTCTGATCCAGCAGGGCTCTTCTGATGAACTTATCAGGGGAAGGCCTCGGCCTCTCTGCCCTGTTGTGGGCCCTCCAGAGGAACTGGTTGGGGCCACTGTGTGAGGTGGGATGCTGGACTAGATGGACCCTCACTGGTCTGATCCAGCAGGGCTCTTCTGATGTCCTTATGAGGGGAAGGCCTCAGCCTCCCTGCCCTGTCTTTGGCCCTCCGGAGGAACTGGTTGGGGCCACTGTGTGAGGTGGGATGCTGGACTAGATGGACCCTCACTGGTCTGATCCAGCAGGGGTCTTCTGATGTTCTTATGAGGGGAAGGCCTCGGCCTCTCTGCCCTGTTGT
>NW_015174865.1:189997-200710 GCF_001447785.1 Gekko japonicus | reverse complement strand
GCCGCACCAAAAGAAACATGCGGCGGCGGGATCACATTGATCCCCTGAGCTGCGGCGCATTCCCTCCCCGGCACGATCAGATGCCGGGGGAAGCCACGGTGGGGAAAGGGAGGCTGCCGAACTGCGCATGGGTGAGCATGCGCAGTTCAGCCAGGACCCTGGGATGCGCCGGCAGAAGGATGCGCCGGTGATCCCACTGCCGGGCTTGATGCGGCCGTGCTGGAAGGTCCACCTCGGTAGGTGGTGTATTTTTGCTGCGGCTTTTCGGGCGGAATGGCCGGATCGGGGACGGGTGCGCAACGCTTCCCAGATGTTGTGGTGGGATCGCGCCTGTTTGCTGCGCCCCCGATCCGTCCTTCTCCCGGCCCAAAACCTTTCATGTGACCGGGGCCTTAGAAGGTAGGTTCTATGGTATTATAACCCACTGAGGTCCATCTCTGCCCCCAAATCCCCCCTTCCATAGGCTCCCCCCCAAATCTCCAGGAATTTCCCAACTCAGACCTGGCAACCCTAGTTAACTAGCTTATCATAACTACTGATCTCTATGGGTAGCCGTGTTGGTCTGAAGCAACAGAATAAAGTTTGAGTCCGGTGGCACCTTTAAGTCCGACAAAGTGTAAGTCTGGGTATAAGCTTTCGTGTGCGTGCACACTTTTTACTCTTTCAGATACATAGAACAAAGTTTGAGTCCAGTGGCACCACAAAGCTTAATTCTGAGTATAGGTTTTCGTGTGCATGCACACTCTTCCAGATGCACAGAACAAAGTTTGAGTCCAGTGGCACCTCCAAGACCAAGAAAGTTTAATTCTGGGTATAAGCTTTCTTGTGCATGCGCACTTTTTCGGATACAAAACACAGTGCACAGAATTTCAAAATGAAAAGCAACACAGTTGAACTAACTCAGCTAAGTACACTTCACCTAGGCCAGTGGTGGCGAACCTATGGCACGGGTGCCAGAGGCGGCACTCAGAGCCCTCTCAGTAGGCACGCGTGCCATCGCCCCAGCCAGGCCCAGACCGTCATTAAAGTGTGGAATTCTCTGCCAAATAATTTTAAGTGAATGAAAGCATTTGGGATTGCTTTCCTTACTTTGTTTGGATCATCTTGTGTTAATGTATGAGTTGTTTTTTCTAAACTAAAACCTCAGTATTCAGGTTAAATTGCCATGTTGGCACTTTGCGATAAATAAGTGGGTTTTGGGTCTCAGTTCGGGCACTCAGTCTCTAAAAGGTTCACCATCACTATAGCAGGTTCTTCTGAGCACATACAGAGTTCCTCACAGTAACAAGATGTTGGAGGAGTCCTTTACCCATGAAGACACATGAAGCTGGCTTATACTGATTTCAGGCCATTGGTCCATTAAAGGACAGTACTGGCTACTTCAGAGGTCTCCAACATGGTGCCCATGGGCATCTTTCTGGCACTTGCGCTTTTAGAAAGTGGACAGGGCCAGGTGGGGCTTTTGCCCAGCAAGGCTTTTGATTGGCTGTGCAGATTTTTTTAAAACGTCGTTTTCGTAGCAGCTGCCATCACAGCACAAAGATCTTCGCTCTGCGACTGGAGGTTAGCTGAGACAGGCTGGATTTTGTCAGCCGACAGAAACAGGCATCTGGGGCAAGGTTGCCAACCTCCAGGTGGGGGCTGGGATTACAACTGATCTCCAGGCGACAGATCAGTTCCCATGGGGGGAAAAGGCTGCTCTGGAAGGTGGACTCTATGGCACTGGACCCCACTGAAGCCCTGCCCTTCCCCTCCCCGAACCCTGCCCTTGCGCCACCCCCTCCCCAAATCTCCAGGAATTTCCCTGCCCAGAACTGGCAACCAGGGCTATTTTGGGGCAGGAACGCACAGGAACAGAGTTCCGGCTGGCTCCCAAGTTGGCCACGCCCAGCAGGAACTCATTAGCGTAATAGGCCACACCCAACAGCAGAAACTCATTCGGATTGGCTACATCAGTGGTGTGTGGCCTAACATGCAAAGGAGTTCCTGCAACAAAAAAAGGCCCTGGGTTTTGGCAACAAACAAGGTCAACAGAATAAGAAGCAAAAGGTGGGTGTGGCTGGATGACCACACTTCTGGTAACATGGGGGTGTGGCCTAATATGCCAATGAGCGGTGCTGTCAGGGGTGTGGCCTAATGGGCGAATGAGTTTCTGCTGTTGGGTGTGGCCTATTATGCTAATGAGTTCCTGCTGGGCTTTTTCTACAAAAAGAGCCCTGCTGGCAACCCTAGTCTGAGGGCATCTTAAAGACAGGCTGCTTCCACACAGAAAGTTTTCTCTACTTTGGCTTCAGAACTGGAGCACTTTTTTGGAGCCTCCATGTGATTCCCTGCTCTAACTGTGCTACGGTTGTCCTTTCCCACTGTCGGCGTGCTCTTTCCCAGACATGCTTTTCTCTGATCTTTTCTGGAAAGAGTACAAGGCAACTGTATACGTTGTACATACATACAGTGGCTGGAAAAACCAGCAAAGCGTCTTAAAGGCAGAAAGATTTGTTGCTGAGGAAGCTCTTCTGGGCAACCCTCCAGGCAAGCACCAGTAGCATATTGAAGCAACCCGTGTAAACAGCTTTTAATCTGGTTAAACTGTTTTAGCTTCTCCCCTCCACCAAAGAACTCTGGGAAGTGGGCTCTTTTGGTAGCAGGAACTCCTTTGCATATTAGGTGACACGCCCCTAATATAGCCAATCCTCCAAGAGCTTACAGAGCTCTTCTTACAGGGGCTACTGTAAGCTCTTGGAGGATTGGCTACATTAGGGGTGTGTCGCCTAATATGCAAATGAGTTCCTGCTACAAAAAGAGCCCATGTGTGGGGAAAATATCCATTCTTGATTACCAGTCAGATATTTCATCTCCAGGGTTCTTTATTGGGGGAGGATGGGTTGAAGAAAATACGATCGTTAAACCGGTTTCAATTTGTAATGTAGACATAGGGTTACCAGGCCTCTCACTATGGCAAGAGAGCTCCCGGCAGTGTTCCCTCTAAGCTGAGTTAGTGTGAGCTAGCTCACTGTTTTTTAGCCTCTGGCTCACATATTTTTGTATCAGCTCAGGAAGGATGGCTCCAGAGCAAACTAATTTATTCAGTAGCCAGATCACTCACTGACAACGTTTATACCAGTAGCTCACAAAGTAGAATTTTCGCTCACAAGACTCCACAGCTTAGAGGGAACATTGGCTCCCGGCAAACCTGGTTGTTGCCTGCCCATGTCTGAAATGCCAGCAGGGGAGAAATGGGGGCTTGTACAGATCAGAATGTGTGGGAGCACTCTAGGATTTGTCAAAAATTCTATGGTTTAACAGAGGGTTTTTTTTGTGGATCCCAGAATGCCTCCTGGATATCATGACATCACTTCCGGTTTTCACCAGAAGTGTCATCAGCACAACAGTGTGATGCTGGTGCTCCTGTCCCCACCCCCCACCCCAACCACTTCAAAGTTTGCAGGCTGTGGCCTGGAAACCCTACACGTGACCCTTAGCACATGGGTTTTTGCCACAAGGTAGAACCCATCCTGAGAAAGGAGGTACCTGCTGCTAGATACAGCTGGAGGGTCTGGTGTGGTTCTTTGAGAAACATGACAAAGAAATTTGAGCAGATGTTCCTGGAAATAAAAGTTCTTATGGCAATAGGCCAGGCCCCTAAGATGACTGCTGGGCCCTTGGGAATGTCTGCTTTGCATTCAGCACGCTCACCGTTCCACTTTTTGCCCTCTTTGATGACGGTTGCCTGTGCAAGAAGGTCCCTCTCTACGTAGTGAGCGAGAGCTGCTGGTTTATGACGGCCTCCCTGCCTTTCCCAGGCCAGCAGGCCTCTTCAGGGAACGCGTTGTCCCTCTTTCCCACAGCCCTCTCTGGACCATCTTTGGAAGAGCCGGGAGAGAGGCCAAGCTGACCATAGTTCTGCAAGGCAAGTCATAACAGGGGTTAAGGCCTTAGAAGAAACTTCGCCTCTGAGCAAGAAGGAAAACTGGGCTGAAATCCAGAGAGAAATCTTTCACGCTCTAGGCTTGGCAGCTGGACCTTACAATTATAAGTTCCTCCTGCTTATGGCAGAGGTCTTTCTTTCTTTCTTTCTTTCTTTCTTTCTTTCTTTCTTTCTTTCTTTCTTTCTTTCTTTCTTTCTTTCTTTCTGTCTTTTTTCTACTGCTCCTTTCCTCTTCCTTCCTTCCTTCCTTTTTGTCTTTCTTTCTACTCTACTCTTTACCTTTCTTTCTACCCTTCCTCCCTCCCTTCCTTTTCTTTCTTCTATGTATTTTCCTACTCCTCCTTTTCTCTTCCTTCCTTCCTTTCCTTCTGTGTCTTTGTTTCTTTCTAATCTACTTTACTGCTTTCTTTCTTTCTTTCTTTCTTTCTTTCTTTCTTTCTTTCTTTCTTTCTTTCTTTCTTTCTTTCTTTCTTTCTTTCTTTCTTTCTTTTCCCCTGCTCCTCCTCTCTCCTTTGGTTTCCTTTGTCCTCCTCTAACCCCATTTCTCTCTCTCCCTCCCTGCCTCCCCATCCTCTCCCTCCCTCCCTCCCTCCCTCTCTCCCTCTCCCTCCCTCTCTCTCTCTCTCTCTCTCTCTCTCTCTCTCTCTCTCTCTCTCTCTCTCGGCTGCAATCCATACATCGCTGGATCGGTTCCCCTCCATGGCTGCCAAAGCAGCAAGGGGAGATCCCTTGGCTCAGCAACCCTGCTGTAGACACCCCACCCCCCCGCACGCACAGCCCCGTCTGGAAGCCCCTGCATAGCCAAAGCAGATGCATAGCAGCTTTCAGCTTTGCATTCACGCTTCCTTCACTGGCCCTCCTTCTTTTAATTCTTTTGTGCGCGCTCTCTCTCTCTCTCTCTCTCTGAGGTTCTTCTCCGTGTGGGCTCTGTTGACTTCCCCTGCCCCCTTTTCACATCTGTTTCCCCACCCCCTTCCTGGGCCAAAGCTCGCTGACGCTGGCCAAGAGATCCTCATCTTACATCTCCTCCGTGCTCAGCTTCAGGAGGTGAAAAAGACCACTGTAAGTAAAACTGGAGATGAGATGTAGCTGCCTGCAAGAGCTTGAGGAGTACGGGGCTACCCTGGTCACCCCTGTGCCAGTTATCACGCCACTGCCGCGCATGCTGGTTTCTAGGAAACCAGTGGCCAAAGGTTCCACCGGCCCACCTCCTTCTGACCCCAAAGTATCATCTGCTGCCCAAACCTTCCCATAGCATGTCAAGGCAGGGAAACTAGGTCAGATACTTTCATGTCTCCATTCTTTCAGTTTTCGAAAGAGATGTCAACACTTAGCAAACGACCCTGATTTTTCATGCATTGTAGAGATATGTGGGCCTTTCTCAAAGCCCTCCAGCCACTGCCCCCCTATCTGCCCCCAAATGTCTATGAGGATGAATTATGCACACGAAATATTCTTAATATGTTGTCGAAGGCTTTCACGGCCGGAGTCCATCGGTTGTTGCAGATTTTCCGGGCTGTATGGCCATGGTCTTGGCATTGTAGGATCTGATGTTTCGCCAGCAGCTGTGACTGGCATCCTCAGAGGTATAACACAGAAAGATGGAGTACTTCCTGTGTCAAGGTGAGAAGAAAAATGGTAGGCAGGTAATTTATATCTACTCAGGGAGGTGGGGTAGGGCTGAGTCATTATCTTGTAGGAGTCCCCCAGGCTGTGAAATGCTAATGGAGGAGCTTTCCTGAGGAGGTTCTTTTGCATATGGATTGGCTGTTGAAATTCTAATCTTACCTGTAGTGCTGTTGTAAGATGCAGAGCATTTTGTGTTTTTCAGGACAGGAAACCATGCCCTATTTATTTTTAAACTTTCTTCTTTCCTGTTGAAATTGTGTTTATGTTTATGAATTTCAACGGCTTCCTTGTGTAATCTGACATGGTAATTGGATGTGTTGTCCAGCCTTTCAGTGTCTTGGAATGAGATACTGTGTCCTGTTTTTTTCTTCTCACCTTGACACAGAGAATACTCCATCTTTCTGTGTTGTACCTCTGAGGATGACAGTCACAGCTGCTGGCGAAATGTCAGGTCCTACAATGCCAAGACCACGGCCATACAGCCCGGAAAATCTACAACAACTGAAACATTCTTACAGATACCAGTTTACTCTTGTGTAGAATATCCATCTCCCATGTTTGGATTTTCCAGCAGTTATGGGTCCCAGAAAAATCTGTTTGCTTATATCGTAAAGGGAAATGGAGATTTCTGCAAAGCCTCTTGGCCTAAACCTGTGGTCTCTTGTTTGGGGCTATGGATAAGGCTGCCAGCTCCAGGGTGGGAAATACCGGGAGATCTGGGGGGTGGAGCCTGAGGAGGTCAGAGTTTGGGGAGGGGAAGGACTTCAATAGGGTATAATGCCCAAATCTGAAACTAGCTTCCTTGACTCCCCTTGATTTTCTGTGAGCTTCCTGACCCCAGAGATAGAGAGAAGGGGGAGAGATTTGGGTCGATACATCAGGTCAGTTCTAGTTTGTCCTGTATCATATCCATGGTAGTCCTACATGAAAGGGACGTCAGTAGGTACGTTAGCAGATATATAGCTCTGGTCTGCTAGTGCAGAGGTGTCAAACTCATTTGTCATGTGGGCCGGATCTGACATAAATGTCACTTTGTCAGGCCAGGCCGACTGTGCCATAAAACATAATGCCAGGTCCTGGAGATAGCAACGGTATAAAGGACAGCAGCTGGTAAGCTCCAAGTTGTTGTATTATCACTGCCAGGCCCCATGAGATGGGAGGGGGGCGCAAAGGAAAACCCATATGGGTGGGTTGAAGAGCCATCAGTGCAGCACTGGGCAGACGCTGCCATGCTGCTTGGCTGCTGCAGATGAGGTTGTTCCGCCACAATCGAAGTGGCTCCGCCCACTCCCCCTGGAGCAGTCTCCTGTTCCCTCCCTTGCACCAGCTGCTCGCAGGCCACATAAAAGCCCTGGATGGGCCAGTTCCTGCCCCCGGGCTCAATGTTTGACACCCCTGTACTAGCGGTAGGGGCTGGCCATCAACAGCTCCATGTGAGACCTTGGTGGCTAGCCCAGAGCGTTCTGAGTTTTATACAAGTGCACTATTTTAAGTATTGGGTTGAAGTATTCTGTGTTGGATACTGAAATGCCACAAAGTGTTTTCTGCCTTAAGACTGTATAATAGAATAAACTGAGCTTTGTTCAAGAACCATTCTCTCTCTCTCTCTCTCTCTCTCTTTTTAACAGATAATTTTTATTCTTTTTCATAAAAAGCAAAGATTTACAAGGTAAGCATGAGCACAGTCAGCTCTCAATGGCTTCATACATTTCGTACAGTTTGTCGGTATTATACAGTTTGAAAATTACCAGAGATGCAGAGTATTCATTACATCAGGTACTGTTTCTTTGGTAGATAGATGTACTACTATGGGGTACCATATACATACAATGTCATTGTGACAGCCTCTAGATAGATTTTGATTCAGAGTATCTGAGATTTTCTCCATTATATAAAGGTTCCATAGCTTTTTGTACCAGAGGCTTACATTTAGCCTACTCATGGATTTCCATGTGGCTGCTATTGTGGTTTTGGCTGCAAATAGTAATAGAGAGATTATTTTCTTTTGTGTATTAGATAAAGCATTTTCCTCTCTGAGATTTAAAAGAAGAGCTTCCGGGGATTTGTCTATCTTGATTTTGGTTATGATGGTTATTTCTTCTATTATTTTGTCCCAGAAGGATGCTACCAATAGGCAATCGTACCAGCGGCCTATTTCCTTACACCCCCTCCAGCAAAGTGGGCTTGAATTATTTGCAATGTATGATATTTGTTGAAGAGTTTTGTACCAGGTGGATATTATTCTGAAATTTTGCCATATTTGTGTAATGATAGGGGATTTGTTTTCGTAGGTTCTCCAGATATCTAGTCATTTATCTTGGGTGAGATCTGTTTTACACACTCCCCCCAGTATTTCTGATATGGTAGCATTGTGTTTTCTTGTAAAGAGATTATGATGGCATATATTTTGGATATTACCCCTTTCTTACTTTCTTACTTTGCCATTTTTGTGTAATGATAGGGGATTTGTTTTCGTAGGTTCTCCAGATATCTAGCCATTTATCTTGGGTGAGATCTGTTTTACACACTTTCCCCCCAGTATTTCTGATACGGTAGCATAGTGTTCTCTTGTAAGGAGATTAAGATGGCATATATTTTGGATATTACCCCTTTCTTACTTTCGTCTGCATCTCTCTCTCTCTCCTAGATTCAACCCCTTAACAGTCTCCACCCCAACCAATGAAAGAAGTCAGGGGAACTGGGGGGGGGGGGTCCCAGAAAAACGTCCTGGGTCCTAGAATCCCACAACAGCTTGAAAAGCATGTTGCCAACTCTGGGTTGGGAAATTCCTGGATGTTCAGGGGTGGAGCCTAGAGAGGGCGGGGTTTGTGGAGGGGAGGAGCCACAGCAGGGTATAATGTAGGAGTGCCAACACCTGCTTGATGAATAGCTGGCGATTTAGGAATGGAGCCTGGGTAGGGTTGGAGTTTGGAGAGGGGAGAGACCTCAGCAGGGAATAATGCCATAGAGTCCACCCTCCAAAGCAGCCATTTTCTCCCGGGGAACTTGATCTCTGTCATCCAGAGATCAATTGTAATCCTGGGAGATCTCCAGCTCTCACCTGCAGGCTGACAATCCTAGTATACCGCATGGAGTTCACCCTCCAAAGCAGCCATTTTCTTTAGGGGAATTGAATTCTGTCACCTGGATAGGCTTGCTAGGCCCCCCCCCCAGCCACCGTTGGGGGATAGGGGGAGGTTTGCCAGCAGCGTTCCCTCTAAGCTGAGTCAGTGTGAGCCAGCTCACAGTTTTTTAGCCTCCGGCTCACACATTGTGGTCTGAGCTCAGGAAGGAAGGCTCCAGAGCAAGCTAATCGATGCAGTAGCCAAATCGCTCGCTCACAACTTTCATGCCGGTAGCTCACCAAGTAGAATTTTTGCTCACAAGACTCCACAGCTCGGAGGGAGCATTGGTTGCCAGGTCTAGGTTGGGAAACTCCTGGAGATTTGGGGATGGAGCCTGGGGAGGACAGGGACCTCAGTGGGATACAGTGTCATAAAGTCCACCTTCCAGATTCTCTCCAGGGGGGGTTGATCTCTGCAGTCTGGAGATGAGCTCTAATTCGGGGGGAACCCCAGGTCCCACCTGGAGGCTGGCATCCCTACACCTGGAGACAGAGGTCATTTCGGGGGGGGAACGTCACCCCTGCCTGCCTGGGGCCAGGGAGGGCCTTCGCGGGGCTTCCTTGCACTCCCGCCGGCCTTGCAGGTCCACCGCCGGGCCCCTCATGGGGCTCAGCAGAGAAGCTGCAAGGCCGGTGGTGGCGGCCGGGACCGTTGGGGGCGGGGTGTGTGGCCTTATGACACATTTCCGGTGATGTCAGGGGGTGTGGCCTTATGACACACTTCCGGTGATGTCAGGGGGTGTGGCATATGCTAATGAGTTGTGCTAATGAGTTCCCCTAGCTCTTTTTCTACGAAATGACCCCTGCCTGGAGATCAATTGTTAATTCCAGGAGATTTCCAGGTGCCCCTGGAAGATGGCAACCCTACTTCCATTAGTTGGCCGCATTTATTCATAATTCTGACATTCGTTGCGGTTCTGGGTGTGAGCAACTTCCCCGCTTCTCTGGATTCGGCTGCCTGAGTCACATTTTCCTGAATGCCTATCTAAGGAGCGAAAAAGGTGACCGCCACAGTTGGGCTGCACGGTGTGTGTGTGTGAAAGGTACTCAGAACGTGGAGTGATTTCGTTGCGGTTCTGGGTGTGAGCAACTTCCCCGCTTCTCTGGATTCGGCTGCCTGAGTCACATTTTCCTGAATGCCTATCTAAGGAGCGAAAAAGGTGACCGCCACAGTTGGGCTGCACGGTGTGTGTGTGTGAAAGGTACTCAGAACGTGGAGTGATTCAGCAAGAGTGATTCAGCAAGAGTACTTTATTAGTTCAGGAACAAGACAAAGAAACCAGCTCGCAGGCCGGTTTATATGCGTTCAGAAAACCCGCCACCAAGCACACCTAAACACACCCCCTACTCCCGATAGGCTATTTACAGTAACCGGGCGACCATTGGTCTCCCGGCTGGGAAGCTGGCCCTTTGATTGGGCCGGCTAGGATCCTATGGATCCTTTGTCTTTCGACTGAAGCTACTGAGGAGTATTGCCTGGTCAGCCCGGGCAAGTCCGGGCATGTCAGGCTGAATGCACTACACGTGGTAATGGCGACAGTACATTACACCCCTCCCCCCATAGTCCAAGCTACCCGCATACAAAGTCCTGTAGATACGCGGGGGCCGTCCTGGGCCTTGTAGAGCGGCGGAGGTCCGGGGTGCTGTTCGGGGCTGCTCCTTGTGGCCGTGGCGGGGCGGTTTGCTGTGGCGTTTCCGACGGCGGTGTGTCCTGCGGGTGCAACGCCGGGGGCTCTAGAGTGACCGGGGCCGAGGCCGGGTCCTGCGGTTCGGGTGCGTGGCCTGAAGTTTAGTTGTGCTCCTGGGGCTCCAGGTCCTCGGGGTCGTTCGGAAGGACCCGGCGCCGCAGTTGGTCGATGTGGCGGTGGAGCAGTTGACCGTCCTCACAGGAGACCTCATAGGAGCGCGGCCCTCGCACCCGGACCACTCTCGCAGGAATCCAGGGTGGCCCCTGGGCGTAGTTCTTAGCGTAGACTGGGTCTTCCGGGAAGAACCCTCGGGCGGCTGCGTGTGATTCCGATGTCGGTTCCATCTC